>NC_071274.1:13911504-14211504 GCF_023375685.1 Ictalurus furcatus
CTTCACAGGCAGCAGAGGCCTCTAAGACTGAAATACTGCTACTTTAATGTAGTATACTAATTTAACTGACTAATCGGCTACATAAGTGACTACTAGATTATTATGACATAGCACTGGTTTCATACATTAGCATTTGTTTCTTAATAGCATTTCTTATTAGACGTAGCTTAGGTGATGTTGATGGAGTTGATCTTACCTGCTGCAAACTATAGAAATGGCCACCAGAGACACGATGAAGACCACCCCAGCAGCCGCTGAACCAGCAATGAGCGGCAACTGCTCCCTCAACTCTGACTTATAGTCTTCTGGAGAGAGAGAGAGAGAGAGAGACAGACAGACAGACAGACAGAGACAGACAGACAGAGAGACAGACAAACAGAGAGATTTTAGAAGTCTAAAAATATAACCCATAAAAATGGATTAATTTGAAGGAAGTACTCTTCAAAATAGTACTCTATTTTGGCATACATTAGTTGAGGCTAGTTGTGTTGAAACTCAAAGTCAAAATAAATAAAGACAATAAAAATGCCCATCCCACAAATGAAGACTTCATCTTAAAATATATTTAAAATGTTTATATTAAAATAATTGTAATGTGCTTAATGTTGCTGGTGATAATTTGTTGGTTAGTACTATTTGTGTCATTCGTGTGAGAAGTTAGTGTTTATATGTCACAAAGGGGGACACTCATATGGTGTTAACAGAAAAAAGTAAATAATTAAAATTCAATAATCTCAATGATAAGCAATCATAAGCAACTATACCACAGGTACAGCAGAGACTTTGCTTGGCTAGTTAGTGATCTACAATATGACAAGCAAAATGGTGTTGATGCTGGTATTTGCGTGAAAGTTGAAGCTTTGGAAACATATCTGTTTTAGCAGAGGGTACAGATGAGGAGAAACTAAAGGATTAAAGCCCTGCTGCATCGCTCTCTTTAGGTATTGAAGCCAGAGATGAATCTTACAGACATCACTATCAGCAGGTAGTCAAATGGTATTATGGGTAATGTAGGATTAATCAAAGTGAAGATAGCCCAACATATCAATGGAAGACATTTAAATCGGGGGAAAAAACAAAAAAAATCAACTCAGAATTTCAGTTCAAAATAAATCTTGGATGCCAAAGAGTAATATACAAGAGTAATATACAAGTTGTTCAAGGTGGACGTATTCCCCTGAATAGTTTAATACAAGTGTATTAAGCATACATTTTAGACATAAATGTCAGAATGTGAGGTGAACTTCACGGAAAGATGGGAGCATTAATATGATGCGAGTGTGGAAGAATAATTTAAGGAGGAAAGAATCCGAGCAGTGAATCAATCTAAAGAGCAGTGATGCTCTAAGTACATTCTTCCCCTCTTTGTTACATGTGCATAACTGTTTTGACTCTAGGATAATAAGCTCGTGTTGAACTTGGCAAGAGTTCAAAGATTTAAAAAAGAAGCAGATGCTAAAGAATTTATCAGAAGAGTAGACACATATAAGAAAGTTTCAGACCAGTAGGAGGGAAGTGCAAAGGAGGAGAAGAGCAAGAAGAAAAAAAGAAGCTGATACAAAAAAGATGATGGAGTGTGTACGTGAAGAAATGGGTAACTGTGCAGAAAGATGAGAGAGAGTGCACAAAGAGGGAAGAGAAGTTACAGAGATGTACAGTGTTAAGAGACTGAAAGGGGGGGCGGGGGGGATCACAGAGGGCAGAAGAGACGGCTTATACATGACTGGCAGAGGGGCTTTGTGTGCGAGCACACATTTACTGGAACACACATACACACGTTCAATTCAGCCAACTGCTTTCCAGAAGCAACCAAGCGAGTATAGCACTGTGTGTGTATGTATGTGTGTGTGTGTGCAGTTCTTTGTCACTTTACTAATCCTTGCTGTAACAAAGTGCAGAGTAAAATTATTCTTTTTTTTTAACACTGCAAAACTGAGATTCCTTATGTCAGATTCTGAGGTTTAAAAGCGCTTTAAAAGAGATATTGGGCTTGGTGTGTCCCTGGATGAAAGAAATTGTATTGTTTCTTTTTGTAATCTCATAAGCTTTGAGGAATGCTGCAAAAATAAATAAATAAATAAATAAATAAATAAATAAGCCGTACAAAGTCTTAGATATGGCCAAATCTAATGTTTCTAATGCTCTGATGTTCATCCAATGTTTCTTATTATGAAATTACACTCTAAAAATTATTATATAAATAAAAGTGTTATTTTTTTTCTACCCAAATACTGGGTTGAGCCTTTTGGGTCATTTAATTGGGTTCTTTTCTCAGTCTTGGATAGTTTTTGGGTAGTTTTGTATAACCCAACTGCTGAGTTAGTGCCTGGGTCATTTTCATTGATAGTTGAATCAAGGCACCCCTCCCGCACACTGACACAGCAGTCCAGTTCCTTGGGTTACATCAACTCAGCACGGACTATTTGAGTTCGCCTCAGGTGGAGGTAGCAGTTTTCATACGGACAGACTGTTAGATTTATTTGGAGAAACACACTCAGAAAGGATATGTTAATATCCTATGCACTTTAACACGTTAAATTATCTAATAAATGTGTTAAAAAAAGGAAAAAAAATTCACACGAGTGACCAATACATGTGTTGAATTATTGTCTAATCACGTTGCTGACTGCGCTGCTGATGTCATCATCCAACTCTAAAGTGAATGTTCGTTGCTTTGACCTTTTGATTGTGACAGCAGTGTCGGAGTCCTGAGGAGCGGAAACCAAATGACCACAGGTAAGTTAGCATTCATCACTATTCAGCTTTAATGCTGCTGAAAAAGCCTGGCTGAGATTGTGATATTTAGGCAGGAAGCTCTCGAAAACGTATTCATTGTAAAACAGTCACAAGTGATAATTAACTTTACCTATTGCAATGGCTTCAAAAGTGATTATCATGTCTTGTTTCCTCTGTGTTGGCGTTACACTACTAGTGTCATGTGTTTATTTTGGCTGTGAAATATGGACTGAGGTTATTCTATAATTCTCTGGGTCTGCATTTTATCTGAGGCGCTGAGTTCGGGTTAGCTAGCTGGATGCAGTCACCAATCACAGTAGGAATGAGTGATGATAACATAGACCCTCACTTGAATTGATAACGTTACTTTAACATACAGCTTGCAGTAATGTTAGACATTCCCATTCCCCTTTTGAGAGTTAACCATAACCTAGCATTACAGCTATTTACCTTGATGTAACACAGAGAGTTGGTTAATGTTACTTATATTTAGCGAGTGTTTTGGACAAGGCAAGCTGTAGTAATTAGCACTAGGAGGATGGGTTAGGGCAATGTTTCTTCATGTATTCGGTGAATGTTAATGCTGGTTAATAGATGCAGACAGTCAGTAGCTAACGGAACTTAGCTAGCTCAGTAATGTTGACTAAGTAAAGTTCTTCACAAGGTTAAAGTGACAAAAAGAGAGCATGGGATTTAGGTCGTAATACTTTCCACTATCTCTGTAATGTTGGTTAACTTAATTAGGTTGTGCAAAAAAATTGCCAGTGAGGTGCTAAAGGCTGGAAAATAAATATTCACAAGTCAGCTAGATTTTCATGGTGAGTCTACAGCGCCATTTTGTTCATTAGGAGAGTGGAGGTCACATTTCCAAAATTACACAATTTGGGATTCTGTAACGCAATTTCTCAGTTGAAGCCCAAAAGCATTTGTCCATATTTTGTAGCTAACAACTAACCAACACTCTTTTTTGCTCTTTTACAGCTTTTCAAATGGAAGGGAGTGGGACTCATGTCTTCCCAACCGGTAGGGAGATTTGTAAGAAGATGCATCCACAATAATTCTTACATCTATCAAATGTTTTAATTATTTTAATTAATGTCACCTGAATTTCAGGCAATTGTTTATTTTGTGAGCATTTTAGTAGAATTTTAGCATAAAAACAAATTGCATTTTAGGATAATTGTAGGAAAAAAGTATAAACAACACATCTGTGTTATTTTTGTGTTATTTTTAACACATTTTTGTGTGGAAATGTACTAACACACAGCATGTGTTAAATGTTCTAACACAGTGATTGTGTTGAAAGCAACACAAAACAGAAGTGTGTTAAGTGGGTTTGACACATGATGTGTTAAATATTTCCACACAAAGATTTGTTAAAAATAACACACATGTTAAATGTACTAATACACTGATTGTGTTAAAAGCAACTCCTTAACTAGATATGCAAGTGTATTAAAAATTAACACATGATTGAGTGATGGTTCATATCAAAATATTTATCCATAAAACCATTACTGAACACAAGAAAAAGCAAATATGTGCAATAACAGTCCACTTTACATGACATTAAATGCACTGCTATCTTTGTTAGCTTTTCGCTTACTTGTTTGTAATGCCCACTTGGATCCTAAGTTGGTTTCTCAGTTTTTTAAAATGTTTTAAACGTCTCCTTAGAGCAAAATCTGATGTTTTCGTCTTAAATATATGACTTATTTGAGTAATATACTTCGAAGTCTACATATAAACACCACTTCAGCAGCTCTAGCAATACATTTCTGAAAACTTTCTTGTGTATAAATAAAGGAGATACCATGTTGACATATTTGTTTATAATGTGATATATTTGACATTGACAAAGGATAAAAAATAACCCTGAAAATATGAACCCTTTTATGAAATAAAATTAACCCAGCATTTTTGTAAAAATGAAACCATCCTTTGGGTTAAAATTAACAACCCAACTTGATGGGTTAGTTTAGCCCAAAATGAGTCCTATATTTACCCAGCCGTTGGGCTAAAATTAACCCAATTTGGAGTGTATTATAAATCAAACATATATTTCAGTCAGATTTTATCTGATTTTACTCATTTCAGTAATAGTAGTATTTTTTTTTAGAAATAGGTTTATTAGGTTTACTGTAATCTCATACTAAATACATTTAAGTATATTTAAGATATGTTCACTAAGATGCAGTGAAAAAAACATTCCAACACAATGGTTTGAAATGTCACAGTGAGGTAGAAATAATTATAAATGCAGTTGTATAGTAATTACTCAGTTGAGTTAATATACTGTAAGCTTTGCAGTAGGTAATTTTATGGCATTTGCTCCCTTAATGTTAGACAATGCAATGTATGACAGTTAGTCTTGTGAGATACTGATTTATTTATTTTCCTGATTGTGATTTTCCATTTTAAAATATCACAATAAATGATTTAATCATCAATAACCATTAGCCTAAAAAGACAGGTAAACAAGCATTTGCACTATTTCAGCTTTAAGGAAAGTATAGGAGGCATAATATATCACCAGCTGTGCAGTCAGGAACTGTAGAAATCGCAAAAACAGCTGGATGGTGGATTTTTAGGTGATTCTTCAGTGACATGCAGTAATCAGTAACATAACATCACATTTCAATGTAATCTGTTTAGAAAGTGGTTGTCTAATGTTCATGTGGCTGACATTTTGACTGTTGGTGCTGCTCTCTTGAGCAGGGGGAAGCAGGAGAGCTGCAGTCAAAAGTTTGTTTTTCCTATTTCAAGTTGTTTCATAGTTGTTTCAGACCATTCTCCAGTTTTTCGCTAACATCCCTAATAAATACAGTAAACTGATGTTAAATATATACTTTATCTAATGGTAACTAGGTCAAACATACATTAATAGATTTTGTTTGACATTAACAGGCTTAAAATGTTCTCCATTTAATTTGACAGATGAGGGAGCCTGTGTGAGATTGGAGGAAAGGGGCGGGGCTTCCAGGAAGTATCTGTTAGCAGTGGAGATTTAAAAAAAACAAAACCTGTGCACATCATATGAGATTCATAGGTCGGTTGGATCTTCCCTCATTTTATTTGAAAGACAAAGACTGCTCTTTTGGGGCATTTTTGAGTAATAATTTGTATAAGTGTACTTCGATGTTTTGTGCAAAGCTCCTATGCAAAAAACATAATGGTGAACACGACTGGTAGGATCATATAATTGGCGATAAACGTGACTAGTTTTGTTGGAGCATAAAAATGTGCAGGGGCGATAATACTGTTATGTCACACTACTGAAATTTGTCAGCATACTGACAATTAAATCAATATTTACACTTCATTATTTACAGAATAAATATGTATACAAAATATTTCATTCTAAATATACAGTAGTTTCTTCCGCCCAAAATGTTTAATTTCTGAGTTGAGACTTCCAAACACATGCAGCAGGAGAACAGATGGCAATACTTAACCACTCCATATAAAAGCTATATAAAGCTTATAACAGCTTCTTATACACAGTCAAATAACCTGCTTGCCTCATTTGCAGGCTGACATTTCACCATTTAAATTTGTGTTGTGCTGTTATATTTAACTGACTGCTACATGATTCAATTTGAATTGAATTGTACTTGTAGCTTTACAGAAATCTGGATGTGGATTTATATTTAGATTCCCAATGAGCAAACCAGAGGCAACAGTGTCAAGTAAGAACTCTCCTAGATTCTTCCTTATGTCAAGAGATGACATAAGGAAAAAACCTTGAGATGAACCAGACTCAAATGTGAATCTATGACATTAGATAATAAGATTTAAATTCATTAAACTTACAGAGCTGTATACAATAAAGTCAAACAGTATAAAGTATGTTAAAAGGATGTACAGTATGAGCATATCATGACTACAGCAGCAGTTCTTAGGTACAAGTTTACAATATGCAGCTGAGATCATCCACTGCTCTTGGGCATTCAGGAAATATTAGCTATTGAAAATATGAGTAATTAGGCTTTTATTGTTGGTTCTCGTCAATTTAAAATTGTTGACAGTGTGCACAAAAAAATAGACTATAATCATTAGCCAACACTGTGAAGTGTAGTTGAGTACATTATTCCTGTTTATGTGTCTGCTTTTAGTGTAAATTAAAAGTAATTGTAAAAGTAAGTGTCCCAATCTAGCCATTACTTCAACTCACATACATATAAAGCTACAGAAAATCAACATTTTCCATTTAAAATCATTTCCAACTGGCCTGACCAAATCATTCTTCCTTTATTAATTACTGGATATTTTGGTAATTTTATTTCAGTAAACGGACATTTTCTGATACGGTTGACTTTTATATGATGTTCTGCCGATGCCTTTAATGCTTTTATATTTACACCCCCTGGCCATGTTGTTTCCCTTTTGCTCTGCCTCTTGGAAAGTAAAAAAACAAAAAAAAAACAAACCTACGGGCCATGCATTGCTCAGAAGATAGAACCTTTCTTGTGTTCCAATTAAACAGCAAATGAAATCAGTTTTGGTCTCGACTTGAGGACTTCACCCAGAAGAAATCATATGAGAAATAATGGCTGTTTGCAAGCTTTATTTTGCTCTATCTTTATTCAGCACTTACACACACGTACACACCTCATTTAATGAAATTATTTCCTCATCATTGCACGCACCTGCCTGACAGACAGAGAGAGAGAGAGAGAGAGAGAGAGGGGGAGGGAGGAGGGGGTTAGCTGGGGAAAGAATGAGATGTGATGCAAGGAAGGAAATGTGTGTGTGTGTGTGTGTGTGTGTGTGTGTCTGCAAGAACACAGAGTGACTGACCTTTTCCCCCTGTGCCTGGTGCTAATTGTCTTAACGAATGTCGTGCTGTGGCAGGGTGCCAGAGGATAGAACCATCAGCCAGATCTCAATACACCCTTCCACTAATTACTACAGTGAGAATGCTCTCTCACACTCACACGTGCACACACACAAACACTCTCTCTCTCTCTCTCTCTCTCTCTCACACACTCTCTCTCTCTCTCTCTCAAACACACACACACACACATACATTCTCTCGCTCTCACACACACTCACTCTTTCTCTCTCTCTGTCTCTCACACACACACACACTCTCTCTCTCGCTCTCTCTTACACACACACTCACACACACACTCTCTCTCTCTCTTTCACACACACACACACAATCACACACTCAGACACACGCGCACACACACATAGTAAGTATAATGGTATCTATAACTAACATCAGCATGATCCACTTATTTCATTAAATTTATCTTCAATGATATTTTACTTAATTTAAGTTGGGCCAGTTAAAAATATTTTAAGAAGAAAATCGTTCCCATCATAGCCGTCCACCTGGTGTTCAAGGAGTCAAAAATGTTAACTGAGTAACTAGCATTTTATTTCCCCAATTCTGACACAAATGTTCTAATTGTAGTCGTACAATGTTTTAAACTGAAAATAAGATAATTATCTTTGAAGCATGCTAGCCTGACACACTGAGTCATCGGTTCAGCTTAATTTACTTTTCTAAATTTGAACAAAATAATGTTATTAGTACACAATCTTGTTACATTAGTCTAACAATAGTACAACTGAGTTAATGGAATTATTTAAAAGATACATGTAAATTATTATCTCAATTTATTATTATTATGTCAATCTATTTTTTCATATATATGAAATCTGATCATACCTCATAACTGTCCATACCTCATAATTCCATACAGGATTTCTCCGTACAGGAGTTTTTTAGTGATTGTTGTGGCCATAAATGATTGATTTTGCTGCAGCTTTTTTAAAAATTTGCGATGCAATTTGCATAGTTTTATGTGCTTTTTTGCAGAAAACTTCTTGACTTGGCAAAATTGCGATTGCATGAATTTGTCTTTCATAGTGATGTTTGTTGATAAATGAGACCTTTTAGCTGTACTCATGTTCGACACACGTGAATCGAAGAGGGCTTTAGCTGAATGCATGATTTGATGACATCACACGGTGTGTTGTGATGTCACATGACACGTCTTGGCCCACATCTATGGAAAATCTTGCTAATTTTGCATATTGCAGAGTTTCTTTGATTTTGCATTAATTTCTGTCATCACAAAATAACTGGAGGGACTGATTACTGATTGTCTGTTGATCACTCTTTGAAACAAAGTATTGATCTACTGAAATACTGAAGCCTTCCATTTTGCCTACATACTTGTAAGTTCTGAGCCGTACTGATTTTATGCTGATATTTTAGTATTGACCCTGGACTGTTTTTTGCTATGTTCTTTGTAAATAAACCTTACTCTATGTCTGAGTCTGGTTTGTTACATTTACACAGTATTAGAATTAGGGTGGCTGTGGCTCAGGTGGTAGAGCGGGTTGTCCACTAACCATAGGGTTGGCGTTTCGATTCCCGGCCCACGTGACTCCACATGCCGAAGTGTCCTTGGGCAAGACACTGAACCCCAAGTTCCTCCCAATGGCAAGTTAGCGCCTTGCATGGCAATTCTGCTACCATTGGTGTGTGAGTGTGTGTGTGAATGGGTGAACGAGACAGTGTAAACTATTTAGTTATGACACACCAAAGGTGTCTGTGGTGCAACTGAAATTTTATGTATTGTTATTTTTAAACTACTTTGATTCATACAGTTTAGGACAGACTTCAAACTTTGAAAGAAATCAGCCCTAGTGTCGCTTCTTCATACCAATCTGTGTATTTTTATTAAACCATTGGTTGTTGCACTTGGTTCCACCAAAATTCAAAACAAATCAGTTAAAGACATTTGTTATCAGCAAATAATTGTATGTGGGTGCCATAGATAAAACCTTATATATTTGAAAGTATTGGGGCTGGCTGCTAGCCCATTTTTGCCAGCTGCCCCAGAGATGATTCTCTACATTCTGTTTTCCACTGTAGTTTATCTAGCACTTCTACTAGTCTATCTAGCAGTTCTGTAGTGTGTATGTGGGAGCATGGATGGGAGATGCGTCTCATGGATACAAGCGTGCATCAATTTTTTGCTTTCAAACCTTAAGGTGACAAGTATAGGCAGAGGCTCACACACATACAAACACACAAACACACACACACACACACACACACACTTACATCTACAGTGCCTGTCAGTCTTCCATGACCTTTTGAATCAAATGTGAATCTATAGAAGTAAGCCTCATCTACACAACAGGAAAACAACACACCAATGCATCTTCACATTTACTCAGGAGACAGTGTGTGTATCTTTGTTTGGTACAGTAGCTGTACAGAAGTGCTTTATTCTAGTATTGAGTGATGGGTGGTAGAAGACAAGCTCCATTGGTTGTGCATGTGCTTACCAGTGCTGTCAGTGTACCAGTACAGACATAGTTATATTTAACACATGCTGTACCATGTTGATAAGCACCTTTTCCTTCCAGTGTCTGTTGTGCACTTGGCTTCTTTAGAATTGCTGACCATAGGATGCATCAGGCCTGCAGTGCTCAGCAGTGCTCCGCCTCTCTGCATCCTGTGTCTGTGAATTGGCAGGACATGCTAGTCTACACCTTCATTAATCAAACCCACCCTAGAGATAGTATGTGTGTGTAAAAAAGAGAATTAAAGTTGATGACTCCAGAAACCATTCAATTAACCCAACTCAGTGCTGCCTTTCTGTTGTGGCCTAGGAAAGAATATACACACACCAGGTGGCGACTGTGGTAATTTATTGACTTTACTTTATTTAGTGTTGTATCTATTAATCCATTTATTTTGACTGTTGAATCATTCTCGCACCAGACCTGTTGTTTCTCCACTTATTGACACTGGAGTGGCTGGGAACATCATAGATTATAGCACTATTTTTCACTTGGACTGAAACCCAACCTCTAAAAACACAGATATCATACAAGCCTTTGTACGCTGCACAGTAACAAATCGACATTGCACCACCACCTTTCATCTACAGTATCTCACAAAAGTGAGTACACCCCTCACATTTTTGTAAATATTTGATTATATCTTTTCATGTGACAACACTGAAGAAATGACACTTTGCTACAATGTAAAGTAGTGAGTGTACAGCTTGTGTAACAGTGTAAATTTGCTGTCCCCTCAAAATAACTCAACACACAGCCATTAATGTCTAAACCGCTGACAACAGAAGTAAGTACACCCCTAAGTGAAAATGTCTAAATTGGGCCCAATTAGCCATTTTCCCTCCCCGGTGTCATGTGACTTGTTAGCGTTACAAGGTCTCAGGTGTGAATGGGGAGCAGGTGTGTTAAATTTGGTGTCATCGCTCTCACAATCCCTCGTACTGGTCACTGGAAGTTCAACATGGCACCTCAAGGCAAAGAACTCTCTGAGGATCTGAAAAAAAGGATTGTTGCTCTACATAAACATGGCCTAGGCTATAAGAAGATTGCTAAGACCCTGACACTGAGCTGCAGCACGGTGGCCAAGACCATACAGCAGTTTAACAGGACAGGTTCCACTCAGAATAGGCCTCGCCATGGTCGACCAAAGAAGTTGAGTGCACATGCTCAGCGTCATATCCAGAGGTTGTCTTTGGGAAATAGACGTATGAGTGCTGCCAGCATTGCTGCAGAGGTTGAAGGGGTGGGGGGTCAGCCTGTCAGTGCTCAGACCATATGCCACACACTGCATCAAATTGGTCTGCATGGCTGTTGTCCCAGAAGGAGGCCTCTTCTAAAGATGATGCACAAGAAAGCCTGAAGACAAGCAGACTAAGGACATGGATTACTGGAACCATGTCCTGTGGTCTGATGAGACCAAGATAAACTTATTTGGTTCAGATGGTGTCAAGTGTGTGTGGCGGTAACCAGGTGAGGAGTACAAAGACAAGTGTGTCTTGCCTACAGTCAAGCATGGTGGTTGGAATGTCATTGTCTGGGGCTGCATGAGTGCTGCCGGCACTGGGGAGCTACAGTTTATTGAGGGAACCATGAATGCCAACATGTACTGTGACATACTGACGCAGAGCCTGATCCTCTCCCTTTGGAGACTGGCCGCAGGGCAGTATTCCAGCATGATAATGACTTTTGCCTTGCTAAAGAAGCTGAGGGTGAAGGTGATGGACTGGCCAAGTATGTCTCCAGACCTAAACCCTATTGAGCATCTGTGGGGCATCCTCAGATGGAAGGTGGAGGAGCACAAGGTCTCTAACATCCACCAGCTCCATGATGTCATCATGGAGGAGTGGAAGAGGACTCCAATGGCAACCTGTGAAGCTCTGCTGAACTCCATGCCCAAGAGGGTTAAGGCAGTGCTGGATTATAATGGTGGCCACATAAAATATTGACACTTTGGGGGCAATTTGGACATTTTCACTTAGGGGTGTACTCACTTTTGTTGCCTGCGGTTTAGACATTAATGGCTGTGTGTTGAGGTATTTTGAGGGGACAGCAAATTTACACTGTTATACAAGCTTTACACTCACTACTTTACATTGTAGCAAAGTGTCATTTCTTCAGTGTTGTCACATGAAAAGATATAATTAAATATTTACAAAAATGTGAGGGGTGTACTCACTTTTGTGAGATACTGTAGATACAAGTGCAGTAAACTGTAAGCATATCACCCTGCTCATTATGTAATCTCCCAACTATCCAATATTCATGGACTTCCCTGGTTCCTAATGTATCTCTTGGTAGGAATGCAAAATTGCAACCGGGGCTCATTAATGTCAAAGTTTATTCATCATGTGCATGTCTCCACAGGTTTGTTTTTGAATCATATAACATTAAAATCCTCCTACTCATTGACCTAGTTCCCTCCCGATTGGAATCACTGAGATCAGCCTTTACATATGAAACAGATTTAATTCCGTGATTTAATTCCGTATATTGATGTATTTCCTTCTGAAACAGGAAGTCAGACTGACATTGTCATGAAGTGCTTGACTGACTTACACAACTGCCAATATTGCTTGAGATACACCATACCCCAGCCAAAGCTAAATGTAGAACAGTGAAAAGAGAAAGAGAGAGAGAGAGAGAGAGAGAGAGAGAGAGAGAGAGAGAGAGAGATCTATGTGTGAATGTGTGAAGAGTTTAGCAAGAACCTTTTACATACTCTTCCTATGGAGAAGAACCGATGGTGTAAATAAGGATTTGGGTTCTCGATAACAGTGTGCATGTAGTTTTGGTAGTTATCAACATGGTTTGTCAGTGTGTATAATATTTGATTGTGCATCTTTCTGCACACTCTTATCTTTTCTAACTACTGCTTGGTTGAGGAAAAAATGGTTGGAGTTTATTCATTGTGAAGAGGGAGGAATTTGTATGAGGCCATGGTTATGTGACCGGTACTTCTCAGAGGAGAGTTTTACCAACTTGGGGTTCTTCAGTGCTGGAGTATGTCACCTCCTTAGACTGATCAGATTAACACCCTGAACACATAGTATTCTTCTTCTGAACACAAGACAGCGAAAATGAGAAAGATGGATGGAAGAGGGAGAAAAGTGAACAGGTACACACACCTCACCATGCAAACACAATAACTGATTCATCATATGGTCAGCCAACACACACACAAACACATACACACACACACACCAATATCCTCTATATTTGATAATTAATCACAATTGAGTGTAGTCACGGGTGAGCATTTTTGGAAAGCTTGTTTTTCAACCACTTTGATGAAACAACAATTAACTGAGCCATTTTGGACTGAAAACAATTGCTCTATAGGCTCAATATGACAAACAGATGGCACGATTATGTTGAAACACCCACATACACCATAAACCCACTTCATTCTGACATCGAAATTTATTTCTCTGGAAAACTTCAGCTCCCAGTAGTACACTCCGAGCCTCTGAAATGAGGCTATAGATCCTTCATAAACATGCATCACTCTCACACGCTAAACCACACCTAAACACACCTAAACACACACATACACACACACACACACACACTGTCATGGCAATCCTCACCATCTGTGAGAGTTTGGAAGCACATCTTGTTGCTGTATTTGCCGAATCCAGCCACTGTTCTGGCTCGAACCTGCACCACATAGACTGTGCCGGGCCTGAGACCATCCACACGAACTGTGTTAGTCTGAGTCCTCAGTACTGTTGAGTTAACCTCCATTAGATCCTGGAAGTAGAAGAAAGAGAGAGATAAGCTTGGATTTATTCAATAGCAAGTTTTATTTTGTGCATTAGAAGAAAAAAAAAAAACACCCTGGGATTTTTATGCCCAAATTCCTTCTGAATAGAGAATATCCTTCTGAATAGAGAGAAGAATAAACATGTAGAATTTAATCTGATGAGGTTTTTGTTTCTGAAGAAAGGAATATATATATATATATATATATATATATATATATATATATATATATATATATATATATATATATATTTTTTATAGTTTTAAAATATAATGTGATTTCATGAGTTTTAAGAGTGGTAGTTTGGTTTTAAGTGTGGTATAGTGGTTATAAAGGAACCTGTACGAACATATACAGTTCATTCATTGACATATACATTGGGAAACAAGATTTTCAGGGATATATGACTGAGACAGTTAAATAAATATATGTTTATTTATTATTTTATTACTACAGTCTAAGAGAAGACAGGTTATATATACAGTTTATCCAAAAATCTGAAGCATGATTGATGTCACCAAAATTGTTTCTACCTGTGTCATGCCTCAATTCAATATTACCATATATCAATAATGACATAGCAAGTGTGTGTTCCAGTATCTTCATGACTATGTTAAGACTGTGTAAAGCTTCAGTACACTGGCAGAGCAATGTCACTACGGTCCCTGGGGCAAGCATTACATTTGGGCCCTACTCACATTGCCTTTCCAAATAAAGTATTTTCAATGCTCATTCTCACACACCCTTAATGTTTGATAAAACAATCAGTAATCTGGTAGCTCTGTCATGGCCAGCATTACTGTCTACATCTGCTTAATATGAACTATTATCATCGTCATAAAAATGCAGAAAACAAGCATGGCTACTAAGCAACAAGTCATTCACACAAACATGGAATGATATTTGCACCCACTGCACTATATACAAATATTGGTACAGCAAATAACAGCAAAGCCAGTTAGGTTACTCGCACA
This sequence comes from Ictalurus furcatus, assembly GCF_023375685.1. Taxonomy (NCBI): domain Eukaryota; kingdom Metazoa; phylum Chordata; class Actinopteri; order Siluriformes; family Ictaluridae; genus Ictalurus; species Ictalurus furcatus. Next base: position 13,926,310 of record NC_071274.1, read on the forward strand.
TTAATGGGCATTTAACAAATTGTTAGAGCTGTGCCCTGTCCTATGCTTTCTTTTTCCTTTTTCCACTCTAGATTTTAGCTACACTTTTATCTTTATAATTGAAAGGCTTTTGATACTTTTTGGCTGCTGCACTTTTAGAAATGAATAACTTCAAACAAAGTAAAGCAATATAATTGAACTGACCTCTAAATCACCTGATCATTCATTCATTTGTTCATTGATTCATTAATTTTCAGTAACCTCTAAATCCTTGTCAGGGTTAAGGTTGGTCCGGAGTTTATTACGGGAACACTCTGGATGAGGTAGGAATACACCCTGGATGGGACATCAATCCATCACATCACAGGGCACCATGCACAAACACATTCACACACACACTCTTTCACACTTAGGAACAATTTGGCATAACTGACCCACCTACTGTAGGTTTTTGAGAACTGGGAGGAAACCAGAGAACCCAGAGGAAAGCCATGCAGGCAATAACCCAAGCTAATGACCAAAACATGATGTCCATGATGAAATGAGACATTATTCAATATCCTCTTGAGATCCCATGTATAGACTGATTTTTGTCCTCTGCAGTGGACATTTTTATTATTTGTGTCAGTCTTCTACTCATTTTAAATACCCTTTTATTTTTTGCTGGACACTAAAGAGCACTTTAGTGGGCTTTCCAATGATACCCAATTTGTCAGGGTGGGAGGTTAACAATTTAATCTTCCTGTCTTCACAATATGGCTTCTGTTGCTGTAGTGCTTTGTATGATGTTTTACTAATTGCAGGATGATCCTGGATGTTTTACTTAGATACAGGGTTAATATTTATATGCTTAATTAAATTTAATCGAAATCAAAGAACTAAAACATTGATAAAAAATTTAATGTAACGTTACTGTACAGCTGAACAACAATCAAACAAAAAAATGTGTTTTGTCACAAATCGTGACGGAGCAGAGATAGGACGGATGCAAGTGCCGGGTGAACAGTTGTTTATTAGAAAGAGAGACAGGCAGACAAATCCAAAACGTGATCCAAAACGTAATCCACAAACATGCAAGAGGTCAGGCGATTGGCAAACAGGCATACACGGGGCAAGGCAGGAATCTAGGTCGATAAACAAAACAAGAAACGAACTATGACGAGGGACTGGAAGCGGATAATCCAGCGCGAACTAACTCTAAACATGGACCGTGACTATGATCCAAACTAAACTAACTCTAAACATGGACCGTGACTATGATCCAAACTAAACTAACTCTAAACATGGACCGTGACTATGATCCAAACTAAACTAACTCTAAACATGGACCGTGACTATGATCCAAACTAAACTAACTCTAAACATGGACCGTGACTATGAATACGCTACGACCTAAACTAACTCTAAAGTCTTAACCTTCCGCGTTGTGTGCTGGGAGGCGCGCGGTATATATGTGGACATAATCAGCGTCTAAACTGCTAGCAGCTGAGAGCAATACAGACCCACGTGAAATCCCAGCCAATGACAGGACAGGGAGGAGACATGACAGAAACATAAACAAAACACACGTGTCCAGATGTCACTACGGTCAACAACGGAAAAGCAGGTGCTCGCGCATTCGTGCTTAGAGCACGCTGCTTCAAGGGGGAATCGTGACATGTTTTTACTGTAATGAGAAAGAAAACAACAACAACAACAAAAACAACACAAACTAAATTGGAAGAGACTTTTAATACTTTTTAAAATACCTTGTTAAGGAGGATATAATAATAAAATATGTTTTCAAGACTGCCCAGATATCTAAAACATCAGGAAAACCGTAAATTACATTTCAACCTACACAATATTAGAACAGTCTCAGTTGAATGTAAAGCTGTAATTCACTAGGTATAATATAGTAAATTACAATCATCAAGAATATTTTTGAATTGTCTACTTCTAGAAGGCAAAAGGAATGAACTATAGTGGTTACATGGATTAATTTGAATATTGGATAGTGCTCTTATCTATACGTGCACCACCATAATGCCACCCTGTACCGTATCTCCATGTTTTAGTTTGAAGTTGATTGTCATCTGGCTGCACCTTTTTAGAATTTTGCTCAACACACAACTGTTATGTATTTTTCTTTTTATTACTCCTGAACATATTCATCTGTGTCAATCCTATACTACAGTCATTCCAACAAATCAATCTCAAACTGAATCGAATATAACTGAGGAAGGAAGAGACATTTAGCCTTTACGATACCTTTATTAAAACAACTTTCCAATCCCAAGCCAAGCCAAGATGCTATCAACAATTTACAGCTTCAAATTTACCAGAACTAAAGCAGATAGAAGAAAGTTAAGCTGACAAACATAAAAGTGTTTCTAAATTACTTTTCAGCTCAAGATTTTTCTTTTCTGGCCCAAGTGTATAACAGAACTGCATCATGGTCTCTTATACATGAATGCATTATTACTTTTCTGTTGTGTCATTGAAAGAAAAAGTATTGAACAAATAAGCAAAAACAATGCTTTTTTGCTTTTTTTTTCTTCTTCTTATTGCTTCACAGCGCAATAACATTGTGTGAAATAAATGTGTAGGTCCATTTCCCAAGAGGAAAATGCACTTGTACTGAAATGAAAGAAAAAGGGCAAAATACTCTCCTGGCATAAAAAATCTGCTTGCTGCTTTGCGAATAGATCATTCTGTCCTGTGTGACAGGGAAATCAGACTGTTTCTAATAATGGTTCCATTTTTGGTATGCAACACCCACACACATCTAAAGAAGAATTACAGGAAATAATAAGCATGAATTAAAAATGCATGTAAATATGAGAGAGAGGGGGAAAGAGAGGGAGAGAGAAAGATGGAATGAGACCATGGAAAGAAAGTAGAAAATAAGCCCAGGATTTAGGAGCAGTAACTTGTAATAGAATCCAATAAAATCACCTTCACCTTGAAAAGTTAAAGATTCTACAGCTTCTTTATGAAATTTGTAATATATTCTTCTTGGAGAATTTAATATCTTAATGAAACATAATGCAGCATTCATGATAAAAGTGTTCTATAGTTGGTTCAAAAATAAGTGTGGAAAAAGGCTTATATATAATATATTTATATTTATAAGATGAGTTTCATAAGTGTGTGACCTGAGGACCATAAGTGGTGAGATTTGATTTTTTTGTTCTTTTTTGAAGTGTCTGTTCTGTACCAAATTAAAGAAAACTCATGTCTCACAAGAGCTTTAAAATTCCCTGGAGCCTTTGTCAAATTCAGTGTTTGTTACAATCGATGAAACTTATGTATGATGGTATTTCAGATTGATAAAGTACCAGCAGAATATAAAATGTTTCTCGCAAAATAAATCATTTACCTTGAAATTTACCTTGGAAATGAAAACAATGCTACTAAAATAGATTTTAATGTCCAATCATCTGCTTATCACTGAGAATAAAAAAAAACAGTTTATTATTAGACATATAATCATTGATAAGGAGAAGTTTATTAAAAATTTATGGAAGTCTTTAGTGTCAGTGAGTGAGAGTCTGATGAGGGAATGACTCTTTATTGCTGCTATAATGTAAGTGATAACAGGAACTAACTTAAAGTATGATGTCATTTGATTATAAATAAAAATGTTGCAAATTGCTGTCATTTAAGAGGAATAAATACTTTGGGCTGTGGTCACATTACCACATTGTTTATTATTTTCCTATAACTACATGCCCTGTCATGTTATATTGTAACAATATTAGGTAGATGTTTAGTGTATATCCTTTTATGGCACACCCAACTGTCATATTCAGGTGGAATATAGGATCTTGATCAGCTGTATTCAGTCATTATTTAATGCCTGGCAACCAACATCTACGATCTGCCTGTGCGGATTTTAGGTTAGGACAGTCATATCAATGCAGTATAGCTCTCTAATGGTGTGTGTGTGTGTGTGTGTGTGTGTGTGTGTGTGTGTGTGTGTGAGAGAGAGAGAGAGAGAGAGATGTTCAGACAGTGGTGTCAGCTCTAGCCAGCATTCCCTGTTGTTGCAGTAATGGCTCTGCCTGAGGATGATGTAGACTGCTATTTGTAATAGTTTAGACGCATCTTTCTGTCTCTCTCCCTTGCTCTCCGTCTTTGCTCTTTCCCTGGCGCTGTCACACAGAGAAAGCTAATATGACATCTAGAAGATATCAGGTCTCTCAGATAAAGAGAAAGACAGACAGATGGACAGACAAATAGACAATTGAGCAAGACATGTGCAGAGAATACAGAGAAAGAGGAACAGTCACAGAAAGAGAGAAAGAGAAGGGGCTGAGGGTTAGGATTCCTCATTTCTCCCTCTCCTCCAACAGTGGCACGACACCTTCACTGCAAATCTGAATTGACTTCCCTGTGACAGATCGCTCTACTGAGTCGACTTTACTCCACATTACACTCAGTAATGAAAAAAGAAGGAATAAAATACAGAAAACCAGCCAGAAAATGTAAAAGAGAGGCATGGGAAGTGGGGAGTGCTTGTCAAGACTACCAAAGCAAGATGGCAGATTGAAAAATAAATCTATAAACCTAATTGCTTTGCTGTGTACAGATTCATCAGCACACGGCTTATGAGTCAGACAATTTCTTTATAAATAAGCTCTTTCAGTTAAAATGTTAAAACAAAAACAAGTGTCAGTGTGAATTTAGTGGTCAAATGTTCTTAGATGCAATAAATCTTAAAAATGTCAATTGAGTGTACTGGCATGCAACATGACCACAGTGTTGTTGTTGTTGTTTTTTTAATAACAATAATTCAAACTAGAAATAATTATTTTTGATTAACTGACTTATATCTAATCCGAGTACACTGTCCAGCTATCTTGAGCTTGTCACAATGTCTTGACCTTGGGTGTTTTTCAAACCCACTCTTTGTTCTGTGTGAATGAGATTCAGTCGGTGGCCCAATGTAGAAATGATCCCAGCCCAATGGAACATTTATCTGCTAACAGCATTCAACAGCAGCCCACAATGTATCCATAAATGCAGAAGACACGCGTGTGCCTTAACCTTTCAAGTAAATTCCAGATTGTAGTGCAAATCAAAACAGTAATGTATCATGTCATTGGCAATAAATCATAAAATATCTCTAAATATCTCCAGCATTGCTGTATTAATCTTAGCAATGTTTAAGCATTTAAAAAATAATAAATAAGGGCATTTAGCCCAAAATAAATAAATTTTAGTAAGTTTTGGTGGTACTATTATATACTGCTAGTATCTATCTATCTATCTATCTATCTTTCGGTCTGTCTATCTATTAACATATATATATATGTATATATATATATATATATATATATATATATAATGTGTGTGTGTGTGTGTGTGTGTGTGTATATATATATATATATATATATACATACACACACATTATATATATATATACACACACACACACACACACACATTATATATATATATATATATATATATATATATATATATATATATATATATATATATATATATATATATATATATACTGTATATATAAATACTGATGTCATTATCATCAAATAAATGAGATAAAAATTTGTTATAAGCTTTCATACTTGCTAAGCCAGTTAAGGCTTCAATATCATCATCGTCGTCATCATCATCCTTACCATCAACATCATCATTCTCATCATCATTATCCTTATCCTCATCATCATCATGATCATCATCCTCACCATCATCATCATCCTCAACTTGCAGTGCAGTTTGTAGTGTCGGAGTGGATGGAGGCAGGAGCAGAACAGAGCATATCTTATTTTAGCGCCTCCACACAAGGGTGTAATAATAAAATAATCTGAATTACCTTACATTATCAAATAAGAAATTACAGAGCATGAACTAACAACCTGGTCAGCAGCCATTATTAACAAAGCACATTCATAATACATGCAAAACCGCAATGTGCATGTGCAGGTTCTGCAGCGTTTTAAAAAATATTTTTTGTTTTCCTGTCCACACAAAAATGGTATTTTTAGAGTTTTATCATTTGGAGTTTCTGGAAAAGCTGCAATCTGAAAACACATGACCCAAAACGTTGTTTACATGTGAACATGAGACCGAAAACAAAGAGAAAAATCACATTTTTCTAAAATATTTGCATATGTGTGGACAGGGCCTGCAGCTTTATCCAATGATTCAGTGGGAATTTACTCCAACACACACACACACACACACACACACACACACACACCTTTTAAAGCCCATGACAGCTTCATAACATCAATAATGCATTATCCAGAACCAAACACTGGCCTAACTGCCATCAATAAATAACTGCTGTCAGCAGCATACTGAGCTATTTTCTGACTGGCCTGTGGAATGACCTCATTTGATGGGTACCACTCAAAGTGCTGTGTAATATGATCACAACAACATGGAAAATACAAACTGGTGACAAATTAAAGGGAAAATGGTTGCTCTCTTACACTATGGAGGCATTTTGCTCACATTATTTGAGTCCTCCTCTTCCCTTAAAGGGAAAAAAAACCCCACACAATCCAATGACCACCTTTATCCAATGATGAAACATTTTTATCTTGATATGAGTGGTCTCTTGAAGGATAATGCCACCCCCATCCTCAAGGTTTAATAAGCATCTAAATGATGCAAATCATATGTTATGTCCTTCACATTAATCAAAACCCAATTTTTGAGATTTTGGATTATCGTATTAGGCAGAATTCTCCAAGACCATCAACAAAACACAAACTTTGGAAATATCTTTCAGAAGAATGCCCTTCCTCCATCCAGTACAGCTCAAGAGTCTTATAAATTGTGTGCTGAGTTACACTGAAGCTGCTCTGGCAGCTTGTGGTGGCTGAAAACCTTATTAAGAAACTGTTTTGTCTTTATGTTTGTCTGTATATTCCCAACATAATTATGGGGACAGTTATATCTTTTTATAAGCCGCATACGTACTGGTAATAGACGACCATAACACTATAGATTTTGGTTGCTTTGCATGTGTGTTCCAACGCATTTGATTCAACTCATTAGAAAATGATTAAGCTTGTGGGAGGAATTGAGTGTGTTAGAGCAGAGGAAAGAAAAAACACACTAAAATTGAGTAGCCAAGCCCTGCTAATGAAAATAACATAATAATTTCATTTCAACAATTTATAGAACCAGAATGGTCCTTTATTTCCTCATATATATATATATATATATATATATATATATATATATATATATATATACACACACACACACACACACATATAAACAAATACAGTCAAAAAATGTGTGTGTGTGTGTGTGTGTGTGTGTATATATATATATATATATTTTTTTTTTTTTTTTTTTTTTTTTTTTGACTGTATTTGTTTAAAAGGAGTTTAGGTAAAGGACATTCAAACTGAAAGGCTGGAAAATAAGCTTTATGAAAGAACAGAGAGAGAGGGAGAGGAAAACTGACATTAGATCTCAGAATGACATACGGTCCCAAAATGAGCCAGAGCAATTTTCATTACAGAGTATGCCCACTGTCCATGAAGCCTGCTGGGTTCAGTAATGGCTGAACTCAGCGGTGATCAGGAAGATTGGACCATATGGGACATGATACAGTAGACGTAGAGAGCTTAGCATTGGTTTTAAAGATCCATATAAAAGAAACCTCAAAGGCATAACGTTTCAACTAATGCTTCACAGAGCAGTTGCACAATAGGTAGATGAACTTTTACTAAATAAAACAAATATGTCATTTGGAGAAGGATGTGTTATAATAGCAGGGTGGTAGCAGTATGAGATACATGTCACACTGTTTCCTGCTGTGTCCCTGGCAGCACTGTGTCTTACTGAGATACCTCAAGCTAAGTGTGCCCCTCTCCTGCTGTCAGTCAAATAGGGATTAGCAAAACAACTCCCTTCATGGGAGGGCCGATGGCGGCTGGCGAGTAGTAGATTGAGCCAGGATGGACAGACAGGGGGTCTCAGCGTGCAATCTGGGAGCAGTGGGAAGGTGCACACATGGGGCTGGCATCATCTTGAGAATAGCACAGAAGCTCAAACTGCATTTCATTCATGCTGAAAAGAGCAACACACCGAACAACACACACTCTCCGAGATATACACATGGCAAGGCTGGCTCAGGCTTTGCTCCCTAGTGAGGCGTACGTGTGCCACTTCCCTCCACCTTCCATGCCAGCCCTATGCAGCATGGCATGACCACCTGGTCAAACAGAGGGCCAGGACTCGAATCCACACACCGAACACACAAAATTAGATAAGCCATGCAGGAAAACACAAAATTTCTTAAATGCTTACAACCTGAAATCTTGTAGAGTCTGCAGTTTCATATGGATAGTACAATAGTTATCAAATCAACACCCATAAGGGCTGTTTCACCACTTATTTAGAACAACAGTGTTAAATTATATCCCCAGATATGTAATAACACAGGGATAACTTCATATCTACAAATCTACAACCACATTTCATATCTCCTTGGGGCATTTGTATCCTGTAGGGGTATTTATCTTTCTGATGCAATATGATGCTCATCTTCATATGTAAAACATAAATTTAAAGCAGATTATGAACACCATACAGTTTAGACCTGCCTCAATATAATACTACACTACACTGAGAATCGGTATTCTGCTAACAGTTTGATTTCAGTCAGCATGTCATTCATATTTTGCTCAGACTGGAAGGCACTTTGAGAGAAGCTTGAAAATATGGAGTGAGGCAAATAATCAACAATAGCCACCAGTTTGGTGTCACCCAAAAGAGGATGGGTTCTTCTCAGGAAGGTGTCACAGTCAACTCTTGCTTGCTCATTAGGGATCTAAATCTATATCCAGATTTCTATAAATGTGCTTTCTGAAATCGGAAAATGCTATACAAATAAAATGTAAATGACCTTGTGGAATTCAACACAAAGAGAGTGGTCTATATTGCAATTCTGAAAGCTCAGTCAGGAACAGTCCCGTCTCAATTCGCTTAAAATCAGCTCAGTGTTAGTAGAAATCAGGAAAGAAGAAAAAAGTGGACTGACCAGAGAACTTCTATTATTATTTATTTCTATTAAAGAGTGCTTTGAATTATTATTATTATTATTATTATTATTATTATTATTATTATTATTATTATTATCATTCAACCATCCATTTTCTCTACCGCTTAACCTACACAGGGCACAATTGCACATACTCTCACACAGCCATTCACACACTATGGACTATTTAGAGATGCCAATCAGCTTACAACGCATGTGTTTAGACTGGGAGAGGAAACCGGAGTACCCGGAGGAAACCCCTGAACCTTGAGGAGAAAATGCAATGTACACACACGCAGACCCCGAAGGAGTGAGGCAAATGGGTTAACAGGCTAACCACTATGCCACCTTGCCCCCATTCCTCTATTTCTTCTTATTATTATTACTGTTTTTTTTTGTTGTTGTTTTTTCTAAGCAGCCATTTTAGGTCCTTTAATCCTTTTTCTGAAGTCCTGAAATCTAAAAGCCTCCATTTTATAGTGCTCTTCTGAGATTACTATAGTGTGTCACAGTGAATTTTTTATGACTGCACACAAACCATGACTAAATGCGGCTCACTTTCAGAGAAAGCATTATTTCAGGAATGGTTTCATTAGTGCTCCCATAAGAAAGTGGAGATAAAGGTAGACCTCAAAATCTATCCCACGTCAGTGTGGAACAGATAAGCCATGTATGATAATTTAATTTGGTTAATGGATCACTAGAGTTGGCTCTAGTGACAGTGCTGCATTTAAATGCAGATTTGAATATCTTTTGATCTTCTTTGGTGTGCGGCATGGGTCAGCCATCATACATACATACACACGCACCTGCACACCCACTTACATTTTTTCCACTGTCACCCTTTCAAACATTATTTTAGCTTGGACTATCTTAAATAACCACATAATGCAGAACTGCAGTCCAGCATAGTTTGTGTGTGTGTGTGTTTTGTGTGTGTGTTTACACAGAGTTACAGTCACTGGTGTATTTTTATCGCTAACAAATTGAGACACAACAGAAGGGAAAAACATGAGCTCCTGTGGAAAAATAAACAACCACTGGAATGAAAGAAAGAAGAGAATAGAGAAAAAAAGAATGATAGAAATCAACTCAGAGTGGCGTGACTACAGGATGATCACAGGTTGAGTACTCTCTGATGACTGTGTTTGTTTGTGTGTGTGTGTGTGTGTGTGTGTGTGTGTGTGTGTGTGTGTGTGTGTGTGTGTGTGTGTGCGCGTGTATGTGTGTGAGAGAGAGAGAGAAAGAAAGTGAGAGAGCGATCCATGACTATTGATTGGAGAAGAAACTGAGAAAGGTATATAGATACTATCCGTATATTTGAGCTATACAAACATTGCCGTGGTGTTGTTTTTTTTTTTTTTTTTTTAATGTTGTTTTTCTTTGCATTGAAATAGCCAGGGGTAAGATTTGCCTTTAAAAATATATAATTACATGTTACCATTTTGAAATGTAAAAAAAATCTGAACGCAAAATACATTTTATGTAAATAAGGCCAAAGGTAAAGCTTCCAGGATTCCAAGGCAAAGTACACATGCCAGATATTTGTTTTTAGTGTTCTATAAATAATAAATTGTAACCCATAATTGTGAATTGTATGTTTTTTAAAGGCAGATCTAATCCCTAGTTCGAAACAAAGACAAAAATTGTCTTAAAAAAGTCTACAATCACTAAAATAACTACAGTGAGGGAAAGAAGTATTTGATCTGGAATGGGCTACAAGACCATTGCCAAGCAGCTTGGTGAGAAGGTGACAACAGTTGGTGCGATTATTCGCAAAAGGAAGAAACACAAAAGAACTGTCAATCTCCCTCGGCCAGGGGCTCCATGCAAGATCTCACCTCATGGAGTTGAAATGATCATGAGAACAGTGAGGAATCAGCCCAGAACTACACGGGAGGATCTTGTCAATGATCTCAAGGCAGCTGGGACCATAGTCACCAAGAAAACAATTGGTAACACACTACGCCGTGAAGGACTGAAATCCTGCAGCGCCCGCAAGGTCCCCCTGCTCAAGAAAGCACATATACATGCCCGTCTGAAGTTTGCCAATGAACACCTGAATGATTCAGAGGACAACTGGGTGAAAGTGTTGTGGTCAGATGAGACCAAAATGGAGCTCTTTGGCATCAACTCAACTCGCCGTGTTTGGAGGAGGAGGAATGCTGCCTATGACCCCAAGAACACCATCCCCACCGTCAAACGTGGAGGTGGAAACATTATGCTTTGGGGGTGTTTTTCTGCTAAGGGGGCAGGACAACTTCACCGCATCAAAGGGACGATGGACGGGGCCATGTACCGTCAAATCTTGGGTGAGAACCTCCTTCCCTCAGCCAGGGCATTGAAAATGGGTCGTGGATGGGTATTCCAGCATGACAATGACCCAAAACACACGGCCAAGGCAACAAAGGAGTGGCTCAAGAAGAAGCACATTAAGGTCCTGGAGTGGCCTAGCCAGTCTCCAGACCTTAATCCCATAGAAAATCTGTGGAGGGAGCTGAAGGTTCGAGTTGCCAAACGTCAGCCTCGAAACCTTAATGACTTGGAGAAGATCTGCAAAGAGGAGTGGGACAAAATCCCTCCTGAGATGTGTGCAAACCTGGTGGCCAACTACAAGAAACGTCTGACCTCTGTGATTGCCAACAAGGGTTTTGCCACCAAGTACTAAGTCATGTTTTGCAGAGGGGTCAAATACTTATTTCCCTCATTAAAATGCAAATCAATTTATAACATTTTTGACATGCGTTTTTCTGGATTTTTTTGTTGTTATTCTGTCTCTCACTGCTCAAATAAATCTACCATTAAAATTATAGACTGATCATTTCTTTGTCAGTGGGCAAACGTACAAAATCAGCAGGGGATCAAATACTTTTTTCCCTCACTGTATTCATTACAACCGTGATGAGCAGAAAAGCATCTCGGAACACAAAATACCTTGAGGCCGATGAGCTACAACATCAGAAGATGGCATCGGGTTCCACTCCTGTCAGCCAAGAGTAGGAATATGAGTCTACAGAGGCAGTTGAAGATTGGAAAACAAACAGGCAACACTTTCTCAGTGTATGTAATGCTATAAGCACAATCAGACTATTAATTGAAGCCTGTCGGCCCCCGTAGGTTGGGAGTTTGGGAGGCAGGTTCAAAGAGTAAAATAATCATTCTAATTTTGTTGTACGGGTGTGTGAGTGTGTGTGCGACTGTGCCCTGCAATGGGTTGGCACCCTATCCATGGTGTTCCCCACCTTTTGCCCTGAGTCCCCTGGAATAGGCTCCAGGTTCCCCGTGACCCTGTGTAGGTTTAGTGTTACAGAAATTGGATGGATAGAAGTTGTTATACTTCACCTACTTAACCTTGACTAATGCACCTTTAAGTCATCATTTAATAAGTAAAAGTACTTTTCTTTGAGTGAGACTTTTGGTCATTCTACTCAGCTTTAGTGAAGACATCATTATGAACTTTTTTTATAGGTCATACAACTGTACATAAAGCAGTAACTGCTAGAACAACACAAAATGGCACACAATTCCCAGATTGCATGAAGCCTTTTAGGTATATATAAGAAGACCTCTCTCTACACGCTGTCCTCCTCATGGGTCAGTGACTTCCACAAACTGCTTTCATGTAGTTTGTCAAGCTCTCACATTTGGCCTTATCCCCTTTCCCTCTCTTCCACCTCTGATTAATAGAACAACTTTCTTTATTGACCTGAACTAGCCCATGGAGGACTCTACTCAGAGCAACAGAAGGTAGAATATCATGTTCAGTAAGAGGTGGTGTGTTTCTACACTCATAACTGCTTACTGCACAATTAGGGAGAATTACAGAGTGTATAATGCTCCACAGAACTGATTTGTAGGTAATAAATTCAGTGGACCATACACATCAGTATTGTCGTAACTAATGAGCAGTGAAAGAAAGGATGGACCTGTAATCATACACACACTCACTCACACACAGTAGATGAAAGATGGTGTAGGTTACCCGTAGTTTAAGCTTAATAAATACACTGGATTGATATGTGAGGATTTTTGTTGCTGCCTTTTACTGCATTTGGAAAGCAAGAGTGGCTCTGTTAGGCTATGGGAGACATTTTGCTGGCATGGTTTGTGTCTCCTTGTCTCATTAGAGGGAAGAGTCACTGCAAATCTAAATATAAACTTATTCTGCACTATACACTATACACTGCATTATACACTATATGACCAAAAGTATTTGGACACACGACCATCACACCCATATGTTGGTCTTTTGCCAAACCGTTGCAGAGTCGGAAGTACACAATTATCTAGAATATCTTTGTATGCTATATACCATTTCAAGGATGTAAACAATAACAAATGAGTTACAGTGCTACCGTGAATGTCTGGTCCTGAAGCATTTCCGGTGGCGCCATTTTTAAAACCCGGACCTGTCAAAACAAGATGACTAGCTTGTATTTTTTAGGTCTAGCTGAAACTGAACAGTTAAGGTATTTACAAAAATCTGAAAATAAATGTGTGTGATTAGAAGTCAGGTGAGTGTGAAAATGACAGCCCGATGAGAAGTGCAGTCTTCATAGGCCATGTTGGTAAGCCGAGGTGTGTCCTGGGTAACCAAATTCTCTTCAGGTGCAAGGATAGACCTGACAAAAATCAATGAATACTGTAATTCAATGGCAAAAATGTTGTTTATTTACTAGAGATAAAATGTGTGCTACATATCCTAGAGTTGCTAATGGGTATACAGCCTTCTCGCTTCACTGCTGCAATCCAGGCATCACATTGTGTTTTGTTTTGTTTTTCGGAAATCTAAACACTATATCTTTTGGCCTGAGGGAGCATCCACCACCGAACAACATGGTCCTAATTTTAATGCTGACATTTTTAATCTTACGATTAAATACGTTAATCGTAATCTCACTGTGCCTAAAGAGCCTCCCGCTATTGTTTTGAACGTGCTTGACAACTAGCTGAAAACGTCCAAGGAACAAAGCCATCACTTCCTTAAATTGACGAATAGCCGTTGAAATGGTCTGTAGCATTACAATTTCCCTTCACTGGAACTAAGGGGCCCAAACCTGTTCCAGCACAAAGCAAGGTAAATAAAGACATTGTTTGCAAAAGTTGATGTGGAAGAACTCGAGTGGCCCAAGCCCTGACCTCAACCCCACTGAACTCCTTTGAGATGAATTGGAACGCTGACTGTGTACCAGACCTCCGCACTCGACATCTGTGCCTAACCTCACAAATGCATCCACGCTCCAAAATCTTGTGGAAAACCTTCCCAGAAGAGTGGAGGTTATTATAACAGCAAGGGTTGGTGGGTGAGACGGGGGTGGTGGTCAACTCCAAGTTAATGCCCATGACTTTGGAATGGGCACACATGGGTGTGATGGTCAGGTGCCCACATGCTTGGCCATAAAGTGTAAAGGGTAAAGTAGTTGGCACTACTGTCAGAGCTGCTGTTTTTAGAAAATTAATCATTTTATGACCAGTCAGATTCGAGAATTTAGCAGCACTACCAACTAAACAAGGCTATACACACTACTACTAATAACATAATGTGGGTATGTTTGGCAAATATAATGGAGAAACATTCAACAAATTGAACAAAGGCTTGTGAGATTTGGGGTTGAACAGGTCATAGGTAACGGCCCTCATTAACTACCAGGCGTTTGAACTAGTCCTTTCCTCCCGAGTGCCTCTAAATATATATTTTAAACAAGGCAACAGGCAAGTCATTTTTAAACAAGGCATTGCCTTTTTTCCTCTTGAGAGTGGATTTGCTTGTTAATCAGCTTTCATGCTGAACGCTGTATTCAAGGACGTAATTAAAAAAAAGGAAAAAAGCAAAGTAAACAAAACAACAATGATTCAAACATAAGAGCAGAGTGGAATGTAAACAAGGCCATGATTGATATCTGGGTAGTAATTTCTGAAGTGTAAAAATGGTTAAAACAAAACAGTCCAACTTCGAGCATTCATTTTCTAAAGCTTTCCCACTATGCATACACACATACACACACACACACACACACACACACACACACACACACAGACAAACACAAACACACACACACACACACACACACACACACACACGCTAGAGCAATATCAAACTGCTCATACACTTGAATAGCCTTGAAAAATGGCTGGTGTTGGAATATTAGATGGATGTTAGTGCACAGCAGAAATTACAGATTTTAATCAAATACACATTCTACAACAAAACTCCAGCAACTGAAAAGGCGCACTTAAATACATTTAGGCTTGATGTATGCAGCAAAACTTTAAAATGCATCATTGTTGCCCTGTTTTTTTTTAGTGATGCATTATGAAGGTCATGTAATCTTTGATGTGAAAATTACATTCATTCGTTTTTAAGTAACTGCTTCAGGGTTATGATGGATCCGGAGCTTAACCCAGGCTCAGGATTGAACTGAAAACCCTGGAGCTGTGAGATATTATAATGAATGTCAGGCTTTCAAAATGTCCGGGATGCTCCAGTGCCACACATCATCAAAACAGAGAAGAGTTTGTACACTCTGTACACATGACAGAGGGCAAAGTGTTTAAAATGTTTAAATAACCTAATAACGAGAAATTTAGTCAACAGAACAGAACTGATGGAATTAATCAGAGATCATTTCCTCACTGATGTAAGAGCAAACCGAGATCAGTGGAGTGAAGAGACAATGATGAGGCATGTGTTTAAATGCTGCGAGTGCCTTTTACCTCAGGTGATGAGACAGAGACTGATGTGGATGATGCTAATAATCGAAATGAGAACTCATTTCCCATTGTAAACATATCTTTTTTGTTTTTTTTTTAAATGGCAGCAATGTTGATTTCACATTTTCTTTTGAAGTACATTAGGTTATAAACATAGAGATAGGCAGGGCATCTTATAGTGAAATTGAAATATAATCTTGTTCACTCTTCTTAAAAATAACTTTTATCACTGTTTAAATCTGTTAGATGATTTTTGTTCTGTCACAGTTATGTTGATTTACTTGAAAACATCATTCAGTCTCTATAAGTTTGCAATATTTGTCATTCGCTAAAATTTGATTTGGTGCTTAGCCATTTACAGTGGCAATAAAAAGTATGTGAACCTTTTGGAATTTCATGGTTTTCTGAATAAATTTGTCATAAAATGTGATCTGATCTTCATCTAAGTCAAGGGTATTGACAAATATAATGTGTCTAAAATAATAACCCAAAAAAATTCTGATCCCTCATGTCTTTATTGTGAACAACCAAAAAAACCTCATAGTGCTTATGGCAAAAGTATGTGAACCCTTGAGTTAATGACCTCAAAAAAGCTAATTGGAGTCTTGTTAAGAAAATGAGTTTGGAGGTGTGGACTACAGCTACTTTGACTGATAAAAACCCCTCAAACATTTGGAGTTTGCTCTGCACAAGAAGCACACGCTTATGTGAGCCATGCCTCGCCAAAAAGAGCTTTCAGAGGATCTACGATCAAGAATTGTTGATTTACATAGAGCTGGCAAGGGTTACAAAGTGATTTCAAAGACTTTAGAAATTCACCAGTCTACAGTTTGGCAAACATTCTACAAATGAAGACACTTTGGGACTGTTGCTACTCTACCAAGAAGTGGGCGCCCAGTCAAAATGAAACCAAGAGCACAACGAAGACATCAATGAGGTAAAGAAACAACCCCAAATGACAGCCGAAGATTTAAAGGCATCATTGAAACTGGCTAACATCTCTGTTCATGAGTGCGCAATACGTAAAACATTGAATAAGCAGGGTATCTATAGCAGGACACCACGAAGGAAACCACTGCTTACTAAAAAGAACATTGCTGCACGCCTGAAGTTTGCAAAAGAGCACATTGACACTCCACAGCGGTATTGGCAAAATGTTTTGTGGACTGATGAAACTAAGATTGAACTATTTGGAAAAACCACACAGCACTACATCTGGCGTAGAAAGGGCACAGCATATCATCATGAAAACATCATCCCAACCGTAAAGTATGGTGGAGGAAACATCATGATTTGGGCCTGCTTTGCTGCATCAGGGCCTGGCCAGCTTGCAATCATTGAGGGGAAGATGAAATCCCAAGTATATCAGACAATTCTTCAGGATAATGTGAGAATGTCTGTACGTCAGCTGAAACTGTAGAAGTTGGGTGATGTGACAGGACAACGACCCAAAACACCAGAGCAAGTCCACAACAAAATGGCTTCAGAAAAACAAAATCCAGCTTTTGGAGTGGCCAAGTCAGAGCCCAGACCTCATCCCAATAGAGATGCTATGGAATGACTTGAAGAAAGCCATACACATGAGATGTCCAAAGAATATGACAGAGCTAAAGCAGTTCTGCCAGGAAGAATGGGCTAAAATTCCTCCTGAACGATGTGCAGGTCTGATCCACAGCTACAGGAAGCACCTGGTTGAGACTATTGCTGCCAAGGTGGGGTCAACCAGTTATTAATTGTAAGGGTTCACTTACTTTTTCCATTGCCATTTTGAATGTTGAATGACTGTGTTCAATAAAGACATGAGGGATCAGAATTTTTTTTTTGTGTTCTTATTTTAGACACATTGTATTTGTCAATACCCTTGACTTAGATGAAGATCAGATCACATTTTATGACAAATTTATTCAGAAAATCATGAAATTCCAAAGGGTTCACCTACTTTTTCTTGCCACTGTATGTTAGCTACTGGAATTGATGCTACTCTAACCTGGCAAAGAACATTAACTTAGCCAGGTAATGTTTGGAAATTTGTGAAACTTTTGCTTTTTCAAAATTAGATGCTGTTCTTGCCTTCTAGGGAAGCAAAGGAGACGTCTCATTTTATAGTCTTTGCTTACTCCAGTATGCTAAAACATTTTCAATGTTCAACACTGCAGTCTGGTTACCTATACATATTCAAACACACACTCGTAGCTATAGCATTAACTACATTGGGCAGCATGAGAAGGTCATGGCCGGTGACGAATTGGCACGATCCTTGATACGTTTTTCTACACTGATGTACTTGAATGGATGCTTTAAACTGAAATGATTGCATGCTAAACTGACTCAGTACTATTTATATAGTATATTGTACAGTCAATGGCTGTATAAGGGAAGAAAAGAACTTCAATATTTGTAACAGGTAACTCTGGATAAAAGTATCTGCCAAATTATTAAATCTGAATGTAAATGTAATGCTATGCCAATCCTACATAGCAAGGGACACTTGTAACCAATGTTCTATGTTGAACTAGTGATTTTTTTGGTAAATCACTTTGGTAATGCCATATAATAAGTGGGATGATGTAGAGAGAGCTGGACATTAGTGCATTATTATAAACCAGTTTACAAATTTTCAGATTGATAATAAAAATGTACTGTAAATGAATAAATTATTGCCAGAAAGTCTTTAGTGCCTTTGATATCACTCACTTTTCCCATGTCTTACAGAAGCAGCCATTCAGTGATATTTGCTCATCTGTATTTGTTTGAGAAGTGCTCATCTGTTTGCCAAAAGGACCCACAGAACACAAATAAGGAGATGATTACTCTTCATGCATATTTATGGGTAAATAAGTGCTTCCACTCGTGGCGTTTGCATTGCGTTAATCCATTGTCGAGAGGGATCTTCATCCCACGCTTTCTGATTAAACTCATTTTCATATCCGGACTCATTTTTGGATGCCGCATAATCATCAGACAATAACGGCTCTGTGCAAAATTGGATGAGTGTGATTGCCTTCAGTGGGATGAAACTATCAGGCAAGGAGTTTAAATATTCATTCATGTTACGTGTCACACTAGTGTAAATAGGAACTGTTGATATCCGTTAGTATCCACATTTCATATTTACACTAGTTTAATATATATATATATATATATATATATATATATATATATATATATATATATATATATATATATACACGCACACACACACACACATACAGTATCTCACAAAAGTGAGTACACTCCTCACATTTTTGTAAATATTTGATTATATCTTTTCATGTGACAACAGTGAAGAAATGACACTTTGCTACAATGTAAAATAGTGAGTGTACAGCTTGTATAACAGTGTAAATTTGCTGTCCCCTCAAAATAACTCAACACACAGCCATTAATGTCTAAACCGCTGGCAACAAAAGTGAGTACACCCCTAAGTGAAAATGTCCAAATTGGGCCCAAAGGGTCAATATTTTGTGTGGCCACCATTATTTTCCAGCACTGCCTTAACCCTCTTGGGCATGGAGTTCACTAGAGCTTCACAGGTTGCCACTGGAGTCCTCATTACGGAGCTGGTGGATGTTAGAGACCTTGTGCTCCTCCACCTTCCGTTTCAGGATGCCCCACAGATGCTCACTAGGGTTTAGGTCTGGAGACATGCTAGGCCAGTCTTTAGCAAGGCAGTGGTTGTCTTGGAGGTGTGTTTGGGGTCGTTATCATGCTGGAATACTGCCCTGTGGCCCAGCCTCCGAAAGGAGGGGATCATGCTCTGCTTCAGTATGTCACAGTACATGTTGGCATTCATGGTTCCCTCAATGAACTGTAGCTCCCCAGTGCCGGCAGCACTCATGCAGCTCCAGATCATGACACTCCCACCATTCACTGCTCCCCATTCACACCTGAGACCTTGTAACACTAACAAGTCACATGACACCAGGGAGGGAAAATAGTTAATTGGGCCCAATTTGGACATTTTCACTTAGGGGTGTACTCACTTTTGTTGCCAGCGTTTTAGACATTAATGGCTGTGTGTTGAGTTATTTTGAATGGACAGCAAATTTTCACTATTACACAAGCTGTACACTCACTACTTTACATTATAGCAAAGTGTCATTTCTTCAGTGTTGTCAGATGAAAAGATATAATCAAATATTTACAAAAATGTGAGGGGTGTACTCACTTTTGTGAGATACTGTATATATAGTAAATACAGTATATGGTTTTTTTTTTATTTGTCTGAGAAAGAAGATACAGTGGACTTTTCTATATTGTGTACGTTGGGAGTCTACATGCTATGTGTGTATGCATGTGTGAAGTCAGTCACAGTCGAACAATAACAGTAAACTGCAGCTGAACAATAACAGCATTGGTTTGTGTGTTTATCTGCCATTTTGAACCCATTCTACCTAGACTGTTGGGAAGGTTCCCACAAGGTCCCAAATCTTAGGAAAGGTCCTAAATCTCCCTTCGCTCTCTTTTCTTAGCAATAAGCTAGCTAACTGTGATGAGTGATATACTGTATATTTTCCTCCTAGAGTCAGCGAACTGTACAGTCAATGTTATAGATTTAACAAGCAAATATGTCTATATGCTGATTGATCTAAAGCAAATACTTGTATATACAGCATAACTCACTTAAAGGTACGAGGTGCTACTTTGTTTTCTTCTGCTACTGTGAGCAGCCACATTGATTTGATGTCACTCCCTGGGCTTGGAGGAACTCGTAGTTGAGAAGTTCATGAGTATGAATTTAGAGATTGTGGAGGGGGCAGTTTGCATTTCCTTTCGCTTTGGCTTGGAAGTTGGGAATGACAAGTTATGACCTCTAGCTGACCTCAGCATAAGCATAATTGAAATGACTAGTGCTTTAAAATAAAAAGTTTGTTTCTGTTAACATTTCTGTTAACACAAATTGTCCAAAATGTGCTTGCTCCAAAGTTACATTCGGGAGACCTTTTTGAATGTCCTCTTTATCACAGATGAAATGACACAACTTTCCGTCAAAAGCTTTCAAGTGAAAGCTTTAAAATTCTGTCCCATTTTAAACAAACCAGTTGCATACATTAATGTGTATACATTTATTTTCACCCTAGTTTAATATACAGGGTGTCCCAAAAGTCTCCATACATAGGGAAAATTAACACTTTAGCAAAATGTCTTCCAAAAGTGTTCATACTTTTTTATATTCTTTTTTTTTTTCTTCTTCTTTTCTTCCAGAAAGCGTTTAAGAATCCCTTTGACAAAAGAAGAGTGCATTGAAGTCATTCTCGTGGCTGGATCGGGAAGCTGTCGCAAAGTTAGACAGTAAACATGCCAAACACGCCACACATGACACTGTTGCCAAAGTTATTAACAAAATTCAAAAAGACTGGAAGTGTTGCGGACCAACTGAGAAGTGGACGTCCATGGGCACCCACTGATGAAGGCACAACCCACGTGGTGCTGGCAAACACAGTCCCCTACATATGGAGACTTTTGGGACTCCCTGAAAAATCTATAATATCTGTAATAAATTATAACAAACATCCAAATGTGATTCAGACAGTTAACAAATAATATAATCTGGAGGAATATATACAGAACAACGAGTATAAAATCCCATTAGTAGATATAACCTTATGCCCTATATATAGTAACTCAGGAAAGTGGGTGGAAAAGTCTGACAGCTGGTTATTTCCACCACTAAAACAGATTTACACTAAACCAATCAATTAGTCATATACCATTATGAAAATATCAAAGTGATTTGCTCAGGTATCACCTAGCCCACATCTCATGATGACTTATCTGTGCCAAAAAGATAACAAGAATATGTCTATCACATCCATGTGATATCTGTGATCTTAAGTCTCATTTCACACTTGTTTATGATTATTAAAACAGGACTCTCTAAAACAGAAATCTGAAGTATCAGATGTCCATTTAGAGGAATACATATGGAACAAAGAACAATATTCTCTCTCTCTCTCTCTCTCTCTCTCTCTCTCTCACACACACACACACACACACACACACACACACACACACATACACATACACACACACACACATACACACACACTTCTCAGATGTCTTATCCAACAACAAGCCAAAGAAATATCACTTTATCACTTTCCAAACAGCAAAATAATTGAACTAAATCTCTATCCTACATGATTCAATTTAATTTAAAGCAATCAATCCAAGCTTCTGAGAAAATATTACTGCAGCTTGAAGAGCCTGATAAAATGTGATGTGAAGAAAATGAATGTGTATTCATAAACATATACACATGCACAGATCTCCTACCTTCTCATAATAATGCAGCTCATAGTCCAGTATGATGCCATTGGGTTGTTCTGGCTGTGGCCATGACAGCGTGATGCTCCTCATGGTGGAGCTGACCTGGTGCATTATGGGAACCATGGATGGAGCTAAGAGAGGCAGAGAGAGGGCGAGAGAGAAGGGAGAAAGAGACTGGGGTAAGAAAGAGAAAGTAATTCCAAACAACCATCTCCTGCTGTGTTTACTCAGATGCTCAATTGATCTGACCTCTTCAGAAAGACAACAGAGAAAACACAAACACACCGATACACACACACACACACACACACACACACACACACACACACAGAGAGTAGACATGTATTAAAGAGTTCCCATTTTTTATTTATTAAACAGAATGTACTGTATGTGTTGATGTATTTTATTTACACAGTGCACCACTACAAGGGAAAAGGTTTACCAGTGAGAAAATAAATTCAAACAAAAATTATTTAAAGAAATATTTATTGATAAGTGTAAACAAAAAATAGTTTTATTTTTATTTTTATAATGCACAACCAAGCCATATCAGAGCTCCCATTATAACTGAGGTTAATGTTGCGTTCATTGTGACTTGTAAGTGGTAATTTGCCAGGTGTAATAATTAGTAGTATATAAGTAATAAGTAGTAATAACGGACAAAAAAACATGGACATCTCCATGAAAGTGTTTCTTTTATTTGCTCTGTCAGAACATGTAAAGCTCACTTTTACAGTTACAGGCCTGAGTGGCTATTGGTACTGATCTACTATAGTGAACTTCATGCAACATTTTGGACTGAAATTGCAGTACTGCAACAACAGCGGACAATAGCAAGTGGCTTAGCAACAAGCTAACTGGTTAACATTAGTCATAACTCTAATGATGATGATTACTTTCTCAAGTGATTAGAATCATCAGTGGCAGTGATTAGTATAGTTTTTATTAAGTATTAGGATAAATCAAAGGTATAGATTTAACCAAGTACTGTATCTGTATATTAACTGATTTAAAGCTAATACTGCTGTAAAGTAATTTAGAAGTAGAGAAGTAGAGTAGTACTTTACACTGTGCACAGTGTGCGTGGCCATGTTGATTTGATGTCACTATGTAAATAGGGAAGGAACTGGTAGTTGAATACTACCCCAAGTTGACTAGTAGAAATTTTAAATTAGGCAGGCATTTTGAGTGGTTTTGACTAGTTGTAGTAGGGGAATTGCAAATTTTGCCTTGAATGCAGCACAAGGTTAGTGTGACAGCGGATCTGCAGCCCACATGCACCAAGACCGATGCACTCCTCGCGCAACTGCTGCCTGGGTGCTGAACAGACAGCTCCACTTCAGCACCCTGTTTGTTGACAGCACAGGAGCACATGGCTGCAAGGCAGGGCAGTGGAAGCACACACGGCTGGTGGCCAATGATTCACCCTCCTGCAGGAGCCAGGAGAATATAAAAGGGCACAACCAACCCAGAGAGGTGAGCACATTCTCTTGCCTAGACATAGCTGATGCGTTTTTCTCTATCCCTCACAGACACCTAAGAAAATGACGCTCCCTCGCCATGCTGCTCCCTCAGCCGGCACCCACAACCAGCTCGACGCTGCTGCAGCCTGCTCGCCACTCCTCCGCTGGGAAGACTGTGATGACCACCTTCTTCACCTCAATTTCTCAGTCCCTCACCGTCCCTGTTCTTCCACATTTTAAAATAAAAGAGCACTTTTTTCCCCACTCCTGCCTCCTGTGCGCGTGTGTTCCACCTGCCGCAGCCTAGAGTAGCCACTGTTATAGCCAATGTACTTACTGGCTTCATAGATCTACCCAAAACCAATAGGGTGATCAGTAAATATATACACTAATATTAATATTAGTTAACATTTACAGTGAGGGGAAAAAAGTATTTGATCCCCTGCTGATTTTGTATGTTTGCCCACTGACAAAGAAATGATCAGTCTATAATTTTAATGGTAGGTTTATCTGAACAGTGAGAGACAGAATAACAACAAGAAAATCCAGAAAAACGCATGTCAAAAATGTTATAAATTGATTTGCATTTTAATGAGGGAAATAAGTATTTGACCCCCTCTCAATCAGAAAGATTTCTGGCTCCCAGGTGTCTTTTATACAGGTAACGAGCTGAGATTAGGAGCACACTCTTAAAGGGAGTGCTCCTAATCTCAGCTCGTTACCTGTATAAAAAAACACCTGTCCACAGAAGCAATCAATCAATCAGATTCCAAACTCTCCACCATGGCCAAGACCAAAGAGCTCTCCAAGGATGTCAGGGACAAGATTGTAGACCTACACAAGTCTGGAATGGGCTACAGGACCATTGCCAAGCAGCTTGGTGAGAAGGTGACAACAGTTGGTGTGATTATTAGCAAATGGAAGAAACACAAAAGAACTGTAAATCTCCCTCGGCCTGGGGCTCCATGCAAGATCTCACCTCGTGGAGTTGAAATGATCATGAGAACAGTGAGGAATCAGCCCAGAACTACACGGGAGGATCTTGTCAATGATCTCAAGGCAGCTGGGACCATAGTCACCAAGAAAACAATTGGTAACACACTACGCCGTGAAGGACTGAAATCCTGCAGCGCCCACAAGGTCCCCCTGCTCAAGAAAGCACATATACATGCCCGTCTGAAGTTTGCCAATGAACACCTGAATGATTCAGAGGACAACTGGGTGAAAGTGTTGTGGTCAGATGAGACCAAAATGGAGCTCTTTGGCATCAACTCAACTCGCCGTGTTTGGAGGAGGAGGAATGCTGCCTATGACCCCAAGAACACCATCCCCACCGTCAAACGTGGAGGTGGAAACATTATGCTTTGGGGGTGTTTTTCTGCTAAGGGGACAGGACAACTTCACCGCATCAAAGGGACGATGGACGGGGCCATGTACTGTCAAATCTTGGGTGAGAACCTCCTTCCCTCAGCCAGGGCATTGAAAATGGGTCGTGGATGGGTATTCCAGCATGACAATGACCCAAAACACACGGCCAAGGCAACAAAGGAGTGGCTCAAGAAGAAGCACATTAAGGTCCTGGAGTGGCCTAGCCAGTCTCCAGACCTTAATCCCATAGAAAATCTGTGGAGGGAGCTGAAGGTTCGAGTTGCCAAACGTCAGCCTCGAAACCTTAATGACTTGGAGAAGATCTGCAAAGAGGAGTGGGACAAAATCCCTCCTGAGATGTGTGCAAACCTGGTGGCCAACTACAAGAAACGTCTGACCTCTGTGATTGCCAACAAGGGTTTTGCCACCAAGTACTAAGTCATGTTTTGCAGAGGGGTCAAATACTTATTTCCCTCATTAAAATGCAAATCAATTTATAACATTTTTGACATGCGTTTTTCTGGATTTTTTTGTTGTTATTCTGTCTCTCACTGCTCAAATAAATCTACCATTAAAATTATAGACTGATCATTTCTTTGTCAGTGGGCAAACGTACAAAATCAGCAGGGGATCAAATACTTTTTTCCCTCACTGTATAGTAATGGTAACATAATAACATTTAATACTTAATACAAACACAATAATACAAACACATATTGGAGAAGGGTCATGTCCTGCATTCGACTAAATGTAAAGGTAAACTCATAATTTCCGACTAGATAAAGATCCCTCAACTCAGAATTCCTACATGGGAACTGGGCAGTCTTCTAAACCCCAAGTTTAGCAAGTGACATCAAATCACTAATCAACAGGAAACAAAGTAGCCCATAACTGATTAAAAGGTAATAGTGGTTACTTTGTTTACATCAACAGTATGTCAAAAATTCTTACCTTTAAATGAGATATACTTTATATACAAGCATTTGCTTTAGATCAGTCAGCATGCAGACATATGTGCTTGTCAAATCTATAACACTGACTGTACTGTTCACTGATTGGAGGAGGAAAATATACATCACCCATTATAGTTAGCTGGTTAGCTTGTTCCTAACAAGAGACAAACAAGGAGGCGTCCATGTTTTTTTCCCCACTTTGTAGCTCGAATGCACAAAAATGGTCAAAATATGATGTAGTTCCGAGCTCCAAATTCCCACTTCCAAGATAAACCCAATGAAGCATACTGCAGTGAGCCTGCAGCCTCGCTTTGGCCCTGTGCAGCTCTACCCAAAACAAACATGGCAGATATCAGACTCAAGATGGTAAATTAAACAAGATAACAGACATAACCAAAACTTCACAACATGCAACAACAAAATAGATAAGTCCAGGAAATTACCTTGCATACAGTATGCATGTGTATGATTTGTATATTTTATATGGCAGACTGGATGTAATTTTATATTGTGGCTGTGTGTGTGTGTGTGTGTGTGTGTGTGTGTGTGTGTGTATGTGTGTATGTGTGTGTGCGTGTGTGTGTGTGTAAAATCAGGCTAGGTGCTAGTTCCATGTGTGCACCCACATAAGCACCTATGAACGTGTTTGTGTACACAGGGTTAATTAAATGTTAAAGTGAATTGCTGCCAGGGCCATGACAGAATCTGCTGTACACACAAACACAAACACACACACACTCACACACACACACTTTTACCTCAGTAAAAAAAAAAAAAATAAATAAATAAAACTTTAAACAGAAGCTATGAAAACAGAAACTGAGCAGTGATGGTTATTTGAAGCTTTTTGTATGATACAGTGCCCTTTAGAAATGGAGTTCATTTCCCAGTCATAGTTTTTTTGGTCTCTACAATATTTGTTTTATCCTCTATGTCTTTAAACACACACTCACACACACACACACACACACACAAACACACATATGTATCTAAAACCATACAGCTGCTACAGTTCCAGTACTTTCTGTAAAATGAGTTTATTATTTGGCCACCATATACACTCACTGCTCACTTTATTAGGAACACTATACTAATACTGTGTAAGACTTTGCTTGGCGCTCAGAACAGCCCCAGTTCTTCATGGCATGGATCTCACAAAGTGTTGAAATCATTCCTATGAGATTCTGGTCCATGTTGCATCACAAACTGTAATTTCCGCAGATTTATCAACTGCAAATTCATGCTGTGACTCACCTCAGAGGTGCTCTGTTAGATTCAGGTCTGGTGACTATGGAGGCCAATGAGGTGCACTGAACTCATTGCCATTGTCATGGAACCAGTTTGAGATGACATGTGCTTTGTTGTGGTGCATTATCATGCTTGAAGCAGCCATTATAAGATGGGTAAATTGTGGTCATAAATGGATGCATGTGGTTAGCAGCAATACTCAGATAGGCTCTGGCATTTAAATGATGCTCTACTGGTATATTAAGGCACCCAGTGTTTGCCATGAAAAATATTTCCTACAGCATTACACCACCACCAGTTTGGATGCAGGGATTCATGCTTTTGATGGAAATTTCTGACCCTAAAACCTGCAGGTTGCAGCAGAAATCAAGATTCATCGGACCACAGCGACAAAATCTTAAAATATATATATATAATATAAATGTAAAGCAAATTATATAGTTATAACTGTAAATGTAATGTAAATTTGAATATATAGTTATAACTCTGAATATATAAAAGTAAATCTGAATATATAGTTATAAATCCTGTATATATGTAAATCCTGAATATATAGTTATAATTCTGAAATTATATTTATAAATCATAAAACATAAGTAAATCCTGAATATATTAGTTATAAACCTGATTATATATTCTTACATTTTATCAGGCATACTGATGGACAAGCTCTTAATTTTTCCACATTTGACTAAACCAATAAACATGCTTGGTGTAACCAGTTTTTGTTTTAAACCATGATTATCAAATCATCAGTTTTGCACATAAAAGCAGTTGTATATTATATAAAAGTTTATAAAAGGGTTTTTTTTTGTTGTTGCTGCTTTTTTACAGTGTATTACTGGCCATAGTTTGGAAGCCAATAGTTCCTTCACAGGTCTCTCAAAAAGTGGCAGAAATCTATAATTATTTTGTAGAATTAGACAATGTCCCTTTATCATTTTTCACATGGGCAACTAAATCTGGGCATTCTTGAAAGAACCTCAAGACATCTTGAAGGCCATATCAATATCATTATGGCTTTCATGATAGCTCTTAATGGAGTTCAAGCTGCAAATGGAAATGTGCTAAAGCTCCTATCAAGTCTTTGACAATAACATCTTAAATTCAGTTGATATATTTATAATTATATGTAGACAATATATATTCAGATTTGCATTTATATATTCAGGATATATATATATATATATATATATATATATATATATATATATATATATATATATATATATATATAATAATGTTAAATATATAGGCATGGACTCCACAAGACCTCAGGACTAGACACAAGCAAGCCTGATTACTACAAACCCTGTTCAACCAAATCAACACTTAATTTAAACTTTTTCAATAGGATAACATTGGTTAAAATGTCTTACCCAGTAACACACTATGCCAAAGTTAAAAGAAATTCTAGCAATAATGAGGAAGAAGGTGATTGAAATACATCTCTCTGGGAAGGGTTACAAATCTATTTCAAAGGCTCTGGGACTCCAAATAACCACAGTGAGAGCCATTATCTCTAAATAGAAAACCTCGGCACAGTAGTGAATCTTCCCAGAAGTGGCCAACCTTCCAAAATTCCTTCAAGAGCACAGCAACGACTCATCCGGGAATTCAGAAAAGAGACAAAAACTGCTAACCCATAAGAACATTAATGCTCATATGAGTTTTGCCAAAACACACCTTGATGATCCTCATACTTTTTGGGAGAATGCTCTGTGGATTGATGAGTTGAAAGTTGAATGGGTCCCATTACATCTGGCATAAACCAAACACCAAATTCCACAAAAAGAACATCACCAAGCATGGTGGTGGAAGTGTGACAGTATGGGGATGCTTTGCTGTTTCAAGGCCTTTGAAACTTGCAATAACTGAGGGAAACATGAATTCTGCTCTCTACCAGAAAATACTAAAGGAGCATTTCCGGTCTTCCATCTGTAAGTTGAAACTCAACTGCAGGGCCTGCACTACATATAGGCAGAGTAGGCATTTGCCCAGGGCCTCAGGCTTGGAGGCGGGGCATCCATAACCGTAACATCCCTATACACCAATCAAGACAGGCAGCAAAAAACTAGGCTCTTTGTCCATTGGATATAGATGAATTGTCACTCACCTGTAGTGAAACTAATTAATATTACCATTTCAAAGAGGGTCCCACCCACTGAATGTATGAAGAGATAATATGATAAAATGCAAAAATGCAACTTTTCTGCATCTGAATAACTTTAAGTCAGGGACTTATGATGGCACAGAAACAAACACATCCTTCAGGGGCTGCCGAGCGAAAGGCTAAACAGTCATGCATAGAAAGTGTAGCTCGTGTTGCAGATATGTGAGATGTCATCATTTATTTTGGAGTGGTTGTAATGTATTCTAAAAATAAACTGGGCATTGTTCTGTCGATCAGTGTCATTTCGGGGCAGATGATTTACCAGTTAATTCTGAATTCAAAAGAGTGCGAGCGCTGTCGACGCGTCCAGACTGTCAGACACTTTGAATTTGCGCATACAATGACATTGTGTCGGGAGCTGACTCGCAAAATATTAAAGTAAAAGTAAAGAAGTTTGTATTCAAAGTCAAAGAGCAAACACACTATATCTTTTTTTATGTTTCAAAAAAAGTATCTCAACTGTCTGTATATCTTCTAAATTCTGCTGATGTTTACATTAATGTGCTAACATATACTTCATTTTAGTTTTCAAATCATAAATACCTGTTATATTTATTGAAAAATAAGCATACAATTTTATGAAGAAATTAACTATTCTTTCTGCTTGCTAGTTTGTCTCTTTCACTTCCACCAGCAGTTGATTTATGCATATAGTTCATATTTAAGGTATTGCACTACAATACATAATATGACTATATCTATATTATATATTGGTTCAATAGGAGGGGGAAATCCTATCCAGAAGAGTGCCTCTGTAGGTGGCCATGGCCATGATAGGATCCTTAACAAAGGAATAAGAGATTATCCAGATGACCTTTCATTCTTTAATTCTTTTTGTAGGATTTACCTTAGTTAAAGTTTAATTAATATAGACATATAAATATAAATATACAAATATTAATACAGATGTTTTATACAAAAAAAAAGTTAGGAATCATATCTGTTATTTATAAGTGCTTTTTATTCATTCTGAAATGTGGATGGGAGGAGTGGTGCGGGGGCCCTCCTCCAACATAAATTTTGCCTAGGGTCTACAAATGTCTAGAACCAGCCCTGCTCAAGTGCAACTAGATTATGCAGCAAGACAATGATCCAAAGCATAGGAGTAAATCCTAGTCCCAGAAGTAAGTGAAAGACTGATCTGCAGTTATCGGAAGCGTTTGGTTGCAGTTACTGTTGCTAAAGGTGGCACAACCAGATTTAAGTTTAAGGGGGCAATTAGTTTTTCACATTGGTGATAGGTGATGGATAATTTTTTGGCATCAGTAAAAAAAAAATAATAATAATAATAATAACTGTATTGTGTGTTTACTCAGGTTGCCTTTTTTTATGTTGTA
Organism: Ictalurus furcatus; assembly: GCF_023375685.1. Taxonomy (NCBI): domain Eukaryota; kingdom Metazoa; phylum Chordata; class Actinopteri; order Siluriformes; family Ictaluridae; genus Ictalurus; species Ictalurus furcatus. The sequence goes on from NC_071274.1 coordinate 13,956,828, forward strand.
TTACATTTGAAGATCTAAAACTATTTAGTATGAGATACACACAAACACAGAAGAAATCGGGATGGGGCAAATACTTTTTCACAGCACTGTATATATCCTCTCTATACTCTCTATCCTTCTCTCTCTCCAGTGCATTTTTGACAGCCATCCTATTGTCTACTGTCCACATTAAACACTCAATTAATCACTAAAGACCTGCTGTCAAGCCCGCAGCTCAACTCAGCATGATATTACTTTAATGGAAAGGATTTAGTTACCACCATAGCCGCTTAGCCTAAACATGCACGTGCACACACTCGCACACACTCACACACACACACACACACACACACACGCGCACACACACACACACAGCCTGATAATAGACAAAACAGCTCAAAGACTATACATTGGCTAGCTCAACATCATCCCATGCCATCTCCTTGTCTTTCCTCAGCTAATGCCTCATTTGTCCATCCTTCCATTCTTTCCTTATCTCTGTCTCTCTCTCTCTCTCTTTTTCTCTCTTTCTCTTACCCAGTCAATTACTGTCGGCAGGCCCTCACTGTTACAGACAGCTGGGGAGTTTTAAATTGCCTTTCCTGCATTTTTCTCTCCCAGAGAGAAAGAGAAAAAGTGAGAAAATGGAAAATGGTAACTTTCACATACACTGTAGTAGCTTGAAATTATTAACTGGGAGCACACACACACACACACACACACACACACACAAACACACATATATGTATGTGAAAGTTACACTTCTACGAACTTTTGGTTCAAAGAACTTTCAATCTGTCAGTTTTTTAGGTGTTCTGAGAACATTTCTATTCAATGTTTGCAAACGTTACTACAATGTTTCTGCACCATTTTTAGTTGTAGGAACATGAACATCCATCCACCCATCCATCCATTTTCTGTACCGGTTATCCTACACAGGATCACGGGGAGCCTGGAGACTATCCCATGGAACTTGGCGGGGGACACCCTGGACAGGGTGCCAACCCATCGCAGGGCACAATTGCACACATATTCACATACTATAGACAAGTTGGAAATGCCAATCAGCCTACAGCGCATGTCTTTGGACTGGGGCAGGAAACTGGAGTACACAGAGGTAACCCTCGAAGCACAGGGAGAACATGCAGAACATGCCGTACACTAAGCCACTGTGCTTCTCAGAGCATGAACATTAATGTTTAGAATGTTATTTTTCTGAAATTGCATGCTGAATAAAAGAAGTTTCTACAACACTGAAGAAACATTATGTTTGCCTAAACATCATACCCTGTGTACATTAAACTTCTCAAATACACACACACACAGCACAGTACCACACCAACTCTCCTCTTCTCTGCTAGCATGTTCTACTCATCTCTGCTCCCTTGTTCAGTTCCTGACTCTTAGACCAGCACTGGAACGATATTCATCACCATCAGCTTCTCACTCCAAACACACAAACACAATAACACACACACACACACACACACACCCAGTCTTGCTGAATCCTTTTAAGGTTTTCAGCATTTAAGGTTGACGTATCGAAAATCTGAGAAGACAGGAGGCTCATATCATTAATTTCCTCCTAAAGAAAACACTGTCTAGCAATTCCAATAATGTACCTCCTACAGTACATCTCATTAATATCATGTAACATTGTCGCCTAAAAGCTAGGCTCTATCAGAAACTCTAGAATTAATGCCTAATAGATGTTAAAACAACATAAGCCATAAAAAATGCAAACAGATATATGATTAGACTCCCTTCTGACAAGATACATGCTGCACTGTGAGCATATGCCAGTATTAACATTGAGCAATATAACCACATACCACTTCTTTACATGCACGTACTGAAGACATAAGAAAAAAAACAAACATATCATCAATTCATCTCAAGTTCAAGTTCAAGTGGTTTTATTGTCATTTCAGCCATATACAGTTGGTACAGTACACAGTAAAAAGAAATAACGTTCCTCTAGGACCATGGTGCTACACAAAACAACACACTGAACCACGTGAGACACAGAACTAATAAGATCCACAAACATTCTACATAAAGTGCACGTGCAGACGTGTGCTAACAACACAGGACAGTACAGTACTACTAAAACAGGTCAATAGGTACAGTAAGTGACAGTATAGCGCCGAACAACACACAGTTTTAGTGTGGAAGTGTCTAATATAACAGGGAGTGCAGAAGATAGGTGCCAAGGATTAACAATATAATTTAAAAATGGTATAAATGTAAATATGAAATATGAAAATAGCAGTTATAGTGGTAGCAGCCAGGTAAAGTGTATATAAAGTGTATATACCTGCTATACATCTGCTACATATAAAGATATAAAGATATCACACTTGCTATTCATGCTAACCAGAATTTCTGGGAATGTTTTAATGTCTTTAAAAAAAGTTTTTTTGTCCATGTCCTTTATTTTAGAATCTAATTGAACCCTGAGTAAGAGGCCTTTATTAATATTTATCTTCTTGGAACAAACCCAGGGGGCATGGGCGGTAGATGTGCTAAGGCTGATGTAATTGATACCTCAATAAATAAATCAAACAAATAAAACAATCAAACAAACAAACTAATAAATAAAAGGAGCATGTTTGCCTCAGTCTCCAGGGTTGGCGGTTCGAATCCCATCTATGTCCTCTGTGCACAGAGTCTGCAATTTCTCACTATGCTTCAGGGGTTTCCTCTGGGTACTCCAGTTTCCTCCACCATTCCAAAGACATGCATTGTAGGATGATTCTCTAGTGTGTGAATGTATGTCTGTAATTGTGCCCTCCAATGGCTTAGCACCCTGTCCAGGGTGTCCCCCACCTTGTGCCCCAAGTTCCCTCCAGGCCCCCCGTGACCCTGGGTAGGATAAGTGGAATGGAAAATAGATGACTTAATAAATAAAGGCAGTGTGATCTTGATATAGATCAGTGTGCGCTTGCTTTAAGGTGGCGTTTCAGATTTTACTTAGAATTTCAATCTGCATTAACCTAGTATATTATATCTGTTCGTTTGTGTAAGTTGCAATCACACATATTAGCTATGAGCCTGTGGCTTTTAAGTATCTACCTAGCAACACAGATGATATCATGTCATAAAAGAGAATTAATAGGTGTTAAAAGCTTTGTTGAATTTAAACAGACAAATGTGACAGCCCAATAATATCACCTAAGTGCACATATGGTTGTACAGTGCCCTCCACCAATATTGGCACCCTTGGTAAATATGAGCAAAGAAGGCTGTGAAAAACTGTCTTTATTGTTTAACCTTTTGATCTTTTGTTCAAAATATTCACAAAAATACTCTGCACTCATGGATAGCAAACAATTGCAAACACAACACAGAAAATCAAGTCAAAATAGGTGTGCAACAATTATTGGCACCCTTTTAGTTAATACTTTGTGCTACAGCCCTTTGCCAAGATAACAGCTCTGAGTCTTCTCCTATAATGCCTGATGAGGTTGGCGAATACAGGGCAAGGGATCTGAGACCATTCCTCCATACAGAATCTCTCCAAATCCTTCACAGTTCGAGGTCCACGCTGGTGGACTCTCCTCTTCAGTTCATCGCACAGGTTTTCTATGGATTTCAAGTCACGGGACTGGGATGGCCATGGCAGGACCTTGATTTTGTGGTCAGTAAACCATTTTTGTGTTGATATTGATGTATGTTTTGGATCATTGTCCTGCTGGAAGATCCGACCACAGCCCGTTTTAAGCTTTCTGGCAGTGGCAGTCAGTTCTCATTTAATATCTGTTGATATTTGATCGTGTCCATGATGCCATGTATCCTAACAAAATGACCAGGTCCTCTGGTAGAAAACAACTCCAAAACATTAAAGAGCCACCACCAGATTTAACTTTGGGCATGACATACTTTTCCATATGGCTCTCTGTGTGTGCCAAAACCACCTCTGGTGTTTATTGCCCAAAAGCTCTATTTTGGTTTTATCTCACCATAGAACCCAATCCCATTTGAAGTTCCAGTAGTGTCTGGAAAACTGAAGATACTTGAGTTTGTTTTTGGATGAGAGTAGAGGCTCTTTTTCTTGAAACCCTACCAAATAACTTACGGTGATGTAGGTGACTTCGGATTGTAGTTTTGGAGATTTTCTGACCCCAAGACGCAACTAACTTCCGCAATTCTAAAGCTGTGATCCTTGTAGATTTTTGGCCACTCAAACCATCCTCTTCACAGTGCATTCAGACAATATAGACATATTCAATTCCAGGTTGATTCATAACATTTCCAGGCGACTGGAACTTCTTAATTATTGCCCTGATGGTGGAAGTGGCCATTTTCAATGCTTTTGCTATTTTCTTATAGTCACTTCCCATTTTGTGAGGCTAGACAACCTTTTGCCGAACAGCTATATTCCATGGTCTTACCCATTGTTATGAATGACTAAAGGAATTTGGCCTCTGTGTTAACTCATATTTATTGTGAAATAGGAAGTCATGGTTTCCTGTTTAGAACTTGTGCAATACTAATATAATTAGATTTAGAACTTGTGCAATACTAATAGAATTAATGGAGGATGTGGGCATTAGTAAAAAGTTCTCTTGACTGTCAAGATAGAAAAAATCCAAACAAATGGTGTATTTATTTGCACGAACTGGCATGAGAAATGTTTCAGGTTTAAATATGCTGTCATTCATAAATCTACAAATAAATACAACCGCCTCCACAAATAATGGACACAGTGAACAAGCTTTTTTTAAAAAATATATATATTTTTGCTTTCCAAAACATGTTTGTGAACCAATTACTTATTGGAGAAGTATGAAAATATCTTTGAGTCTTTAATTTATTTGTGCATGTGATTTTTTTTTGGTGAATCACTTACAATATATTTGTGGACTTCTTTTTATTTTTGTGGAGCTTATGTTATTTATTTGCAAATTATGCAACAAAAAAATCAGTCATATGCAGCCCCTAATAATGATCACCCCAGCCTGGCAATATTTTGCTCTTCTTTTAGCAGGTCTAAATTGGATTTTCTAATAGGCCTAATAAATAGAAACAGCCGTTGCTGAATAAGAGGCAGCAATAATAATCATTTGATTAATAAATTCTAAAGCTTAATTATGCTCTGTGTGTACACTAGTTTGTTTGGCTCTTACTGAGAGTTTCAAGCAGCTATCCAGGGAAGAATCATCATCACCATGTTTTATTGACTTTCTTCATTTCTCATCAGGGTTCTTAGGGGTGGACAAATCAGTATTCCTGGTGTCTGGGCTATTAATGTTTTCACAGTTACCCAGTGGTCAAGAATTTTCACTAACCAGAGAAAGAAAACAAAATAACAACAACAAAAAATTGACTCCTTGTTGACTTTTGTTAAACAAAATTTGATTTGTAGCTATTTTTATTTCATTGTCAGTGTCTTAATGTCTTAATATAAAGTGTTTGGGAAAGGCAGCTACTACTAAAACATATTTATATTTACAAAAAATATTTGAACTGTTAAAGGCTGGGTCAGTATTCTGAGAAGTAGAGGCTGCTAAAAAAATGTGGGTCTTCAGGAGGAAACAGACTGTGAAACAAATATATTATTGATTCCCATAATTCAGGCAACATACATACACAGTGACCAAGCATTTCACCATTTCACTTTCATTCCAGCTGTAACTTTCATTCCTTTAACTTATGTAACTTAATCTTAATGTTCTTAATGTGGAGTTTTGGCTGTGACGTACCTCTGTAACTCTAACTATAGCAACGGCTACCAATTCCAAATCTTGTGCCTGCTACAATACATACACGGGCCAAGACCCATGACCCGGATGACAACAGAACATTTTTTACTATCCAGATTAATTAGAGTGCATGTGGGGGGCATGGTGACTTAGTGGTTAGCACGTTTGCCTCGCACCTCCAGGGTTGGTGTCTCAAATCTCACCTCATATTATTTATTTGCAAATAAAGAGGGCGGAGGTGGGATTTGAGCCACTCACCACAGAGGTGAGGGGCAAACATGTTAACCACTAAGACCACTAAGATGGGTGCATGTTCTCCCTGTGGTTCGGGGGTTTCTTCTGGGTACTCCAGCTTCTTCCTTCAGTCCAAAGACATGCATTGTAGGCAGACTGGCATTTCCAAATTGTCCATGGTGTGTGAATGTGTGTTCAGTTGTGCCCTGCGATAAGTTGGAACTCTGTCCAGGGTGTCCCTCACCTTGTGCCTTGAGTTCCCTGGAATAGGCTCAAGGCTCCCCGCAACTTTGTGTAGTGTAAGCGATACAGAAAATGGAAAGTGTGCATGGATGACAGACCATCTTTTCCTATCCAGGAAAACACATGTAACTGGAAATACTGAAAATAAAATCAAGTGTAAACCTGCCAACAAACCAGCTAATAAAATACACTTGTCAGACTTTAATAATATTTTAGGTGTGATGTGAGGACAGAACCCTAAATCTCATAGCCAAAACCTTGGCAATTTTTTTATCGAGGTCATAAACATGATGTGCTAAATTAGATATTGATATAGATATGGAAACTATCTCGATATAAGTTTGTAGTGGCAAAGGCGTGGTCTGAATGGTGAGTCTTGGAGAAGGGGTGCGTAATTTCATGAATGAGTGTACACCTGCATGTGTGTGTGTGTGTGTGTGTGTGTGTGATTAACGATGCTCTATATATATACTGTGTGTCTTGCAGTGAGGTCCTACATGCCAACCAGAGACCGCTCATGGTGGAGAGCAAAGTGACAGCATCCTGCTAAGCTTATGTGTGTATGTGTGTGTGTGTGTGTGGAGTTTTACATTTTAGTATCAGTTAAATGCAAAAATAATCACTCTATCTCATGCCTGCCTTACACATCATCATTCTGTCCATGCCAATCAGAGTATACAACATTACTACATTATGTTAGCTACCACTTTTTAACCTAGTCATTTAGGTTTCCAGGCAACCAAAACATGGGTCTGGGTGGCACACTGAAGCTTTTACTTCTGCTACAGGTGACTGTTTTCTACTTGGAAAGTCAAACACAGGTTCTCTATAAGCCAGTTTTGTTTTGTTTTTATGAATAAATTAATCGGCCGCAGTATTCAGGTGTGATTTTGGCCCATTCTTCTAAACATATTGTCTTTAAATCTTGTTCAATTGGATTTAAGTCAGGTGATTGATTGGGCCATTCTAACACTGATTTTTTTTCTCTGAAACCAATTGAGAGTTTCCTTTGCTGTATGCTTTGGTTCGTTGTTCTGCTGGAAGGTCCATCCATGTCTTATCTTCATTATTCTGGTGGATGTCAGCAGATTCTTCACAAGAATCTCCTGGTAAAGGGCTCCATTCATTGTTCCTTCAATTATATGAAATCTGCCAGTACCATGCGATGAAAAACAGCCCCACACCATGATGATTCCACCTCCAAACTTCACTGTTAGTATAGTGTTTTTAGGGTGATGTGCAGTGCCATTTCTTCTCCAAACATGGTGTGTAGTTTGACAGCCAAAAAGTTCAAATTTGCCTCACATCTGACCAGACTACATTCTCCCAGTATCTCACAGGCTTGTTCAAATTAGTTGTAGCAAACATTAAACGAGCTTCGACATGCCTTTTCTTTAGTAATGGAGTCTTGCGGCGTGAGAGTGAGCAGTGGACTGCATTGCCTATTGTTTTCTTTGTGTTGATGGCACCTGATGCCTCCAAGTGTTTCTGGAGCTCTTTCTGAGTGGCCCTTGGCTCTTGGGCTACTCTTCTGACTATTCTTCTGATTCCCTGGTCAGAAATCTTGCAAGGAGCTCCTGTGCGTGGCGGAGGTTGATGACAGAGTGATGTTGCTTCCACTTCCGTATAATGGCCCCAATGGTGTTTACTGGAGGATTGAGAAGTTTTGAAATACATCTGTATCTGATTCCATAAATATGTTTTGCAACAATAAGGTTCCAAAGATCTTGGGAGAGCTCTTTGCTTTTACTCATCATGAGATGTTTATTGTATAACACCTTGGTAATAAAAAGTCTTTTTATAGACCATCAATTTACTAACCCAGCTGATATTAATTTGCACAGATACAGTGAGGGAAAGAAGTATTTGATCCCCTGCTGATTTTATACGTTTGCCCACTGACAAAGAAATGACCATTCTATAATTTTAATGGTAGGTTTATTTGAACAGTGAGAGACAGAATAACAACAAGAAAATCCAGAAAAACGCATGTCAAAAATGTTATAAATTGATTTGCATTTTAATGAGGGAAATAAGTATTTGACCCCCTCTCAATCAGAAAGATTTCTGGCTCCCAGGTGTCTTTTATACAGGTAACGAGCTGAGATTAGGAGCACACTCTTAAAGGGAGTGCTCCTAATCTCAGCTCGTTACCTGTATAAAAGACACCTGTCCACAGAAGCAATCAATCAATCAGATTCCAAACTCTCCACCATGGCCAAGACCAAAGAGCTCTCCAAGGATGTCAGGGACAAGATTGTAGACCTACACAAGTCTGGAATGGGCTACAAGACCATTGCCAAGCAGCTTGGTGAGAAGGTGACAACAGTTGGTGCGATTATTCGTAAAAGGAAGAAACACAAAAGAACTGTCAATCTCCCTCGGCCTGGGGCTCCATGCAAGATCTCAACTCGTGGAGTTGAAATGATCATGAGAACAGTGAGGAATCAGCCCAGAACTACACGGGAGGATCTTGTCAATGATCTCAAGGCAGCTGGGACCATAGTCACCAAGAAAACAATTGGTAACACACTACGCCGTGAAGGACTGAAATCCTGCAGCGCCCGCAAGGTCCCCCTGCTCAAGAAAGCACATATACATGCCGGTCTGAAGTTTGCCAATGAACACCTGAATGATTCAGAGGACAACTGGGTGAAAGTGTTGTGGTCAGATGAGACCAAAATGGAGCTCTTTGGCATCAACTCAACTCGCCGTGTTTGGAGGAGGAGGAATGCTGCCTATGACCCCAAGAACACCATCCCCACCGTCAAACGTGGAGGTGGAAACATTATGCTTTGGGGGTGTTTTTCTGCTAAGGGGGCAGGACAACTTCACCGCATCAAAGGGACGATGGACGGGGCCATGTACCGTCAAATCTTGGGTGAGAACCTCCTTCCCTCAGCCAGGGCATTGAAAATGGGTCGTGGATGGGTATTCCAGCATGACAATGACCCAAAACACACGGCCAAGGCAACAAAGGAGTGGCTCAAGAAGAAGCACATTAAGGTCCTGGAGTGGCCTAGCCAGTCTCCAGACCTTAATCCCATAGAAAATCTGTGGAGGGAGCTGAAGGTTCGAGTTGCCAAACGTCAGCCTCGAAACCTTAATGACTTGGAGAAGATCTGCAAAGAGGAGTGGGACAAAATCCCTCCTGAGATGTGTGCAAACCTGGTGGCCAACTACAAGAAACGTCTGACCTCTGTGATTGCCAACAAGGGTTTTGCCACCAAGTACTAAGTCATGTTTTGCAGAGGGGTCAAATACTTATTTCCCTCATTAAAATGCAAATCAATTTATAACATTTTTGACATGCGTTTTTCTGGATTTGTTTGTTGTTATTTTGTCTCTCACTGCTCAAATAAATATACCATTAAAATTATAGACTGATCATTTCTTTGTCAGTGGGCAAACGTACAAAATCAGCAGGGGATCAAATACTTTTTTCCCTCACTGTAGGGGGTATAATTACTTACGGATTTCAGCTGGTTGCTTGCCTTACCTTGTCTTGGAGAACTGCTTTTTCTTAGCGTGTTCAATACTTTTTTCCTGCGTCATTCCACTTTATTACACATAACTTTATTTATGGACTTTAATGTTGTGAATTCTTTATATTTCCAGATTTCCTGAGTTAATACTGATGTCTGGTGAAAATTTAATGTGAATAGCCTCATTGGAAATATATTTACTGAAAAAAATGTTGACGCGTCCAATACTTATTTCCCCCACTGTATAACTGCGTTGCACATCAATGAGGTTATTGATTTTTCCCTGAATAGAGCTGATCCTGAAAGAAAGTCTTCCTATTCTACGAACAGGAAATGCTGTTCCTTATTGTTCATTCCCATTGAGACTTGAATTATGTCATCTTGTCTCTCCCTGCCCTTCCCTTTATTCTCCAATGATTGGAAAGGTAGGGATGAAAGTGCTAATTGGTCACATGGTCACATATGGCTTTGGGGAATTTGATGACAACAGAATTGGGAATCAGCAGTTAACCACCATTTTAAGGTGGTTAAGCTAAAAAGTTTTTTTTTTTTTTTTTCATATATTAGATAAAGTCTTGACAAATCAGGTGTTAAGTGTTTGGGAATATATATATATATATATATATATATATATATATATATATATATATATATATATTTGACCTGTTAAAGGTTGGGTCAGTATTCTGAAAAGTAGAGGCTGTTAAAAAAAACTGCACAACTTTGGGACTTCAGGAGATAACAGACTGTGAATTAAATCTTATTGATTCCCATAATTCAGGCTGATATAATACACACATACACAGTGACCAAGCATTTCACAATTTCACTTTAACTCCTTGCTCTATTCCTTTAACCTTTAACTTATTTAACTTCTCTCTGTCCTCATCCTTCTCTACTCACTAGAAGCAAAACTTCTGTCATTAATCACGTTATACTATATAAATGTCAACATTAGATAAATGCTAATTCTTACTTGAATGTTCTATTAAGTTTGGTGAAAACTACAAACACACAAACAAACAAATCCCAGCACCACAACATTAACATTTAAAATATGGTAAATACAAGAGCGCATTGCTGACAAGACGCATGACTGAACATTAATTCAGCTGTTTTTCTATCATCCTTATACTGACAGATTCCCTACATACATTTTCATGAAGATCCAGGTATCCAAGAGATACAACATAGAACATTTATATAATATTAACACAGCATGAAGAATAACATTGGGAACTGAAAGTGTGAAATGTTTTTGTATTTCCATAAAAAAAAAAAGACATTTCTAATTTTGATCAGAGAGAGAGAGAGAAAGAAAGAGACTTATAGGTGCATCTCAAAAAATTAGAATATTGTTCATTTTTCCCCGAAATTTAAATCAAAAAGTGGAGCTTTCATATATTCTAGATTCATTACACATGAAGTGAAATATTCCAAGCCTTTTTTTTTTGTTTTAATCTGGATGATTACAGTTTACAGCTCATGGAAATCAAAAATCCAGTATCTCAAAATATTAGAATAAAGAATTTATAAGAATTTGCACCTGTATTATTGTTGTCTAATAAGAAAGGGTCCCATTACTGGCTTTAAATGATCAATATTGTTAATATCAAATGTTCATTCTATATGTGTAGACAAATGCATCAGTGTTGGTCAGTTTATGGTTACCGAAGCCAAAGCATATATAGCCTCCAAACGTATAATTCTAGCATATAAGCATATACAGAGGTTGCATGCAAAATAAAATAAACACATAAATAAATAATTAATAATAAGATAGACCTACAATATTATGATTATTATTACTATTATTATTACTGTTGTTATTATTGTTGTTTTTATTCATTTGATTGTTTATTTATTTGATTTATTTATCTATATTTTTGTATGTTTTAACCCTATCAGAATAAAGATAGGGTTAGGATTAATGCTAAATGTATAAATGTAATGTAATGTAGGATTAGGTTTAGAGAACCCAGACCATTTACAGCTTCTAAGCATGATGGTCCTAGCACATAACAATGTACAAAGACTGCAGGTCAAAATCTGTGAGTGTATACTAATTTTATGATTTTTTATTTTTTTTTAACATTATTATTTTTTTTTTTACATGCATTAAACCTATAGGGTTTGGATGGATGGATGGATAAACCTATAGGGTTCAGTTTAGGGTTAGGTTTAGATTTACATAAACTAGTGCATGTAAGCTTCTAGCATATAATAATGCAAAGGTGTCGACTACCTAAAAAAAAATAAAATAAATAAAAAAACACACACTTTATGTATTAGTATACAGTTGCTATGGAAAATGCTGGAATTGATGATATTGTTGAACATTTTTAAATATGGCTTGGCTACCTTTGTAAAGAAAAAAACATAATGCCAATTATGTGAACATAGAATCGCAAATGTTTTACTTTAAAGCTAATATACACATCAGTCTGCACAATATACACAATGTCAGTACACAATGGTGTAGTGCAGATAAGTTGCTACTGGGAATAGCCAAATTATTATCAAATACATTTGAATGGCTTTATTTTCTCTTAAGTAGTACCTGGAGGTATGAGATCTGCAAAGGATAATTACCATGCAATGCAAAGGTCAGTTTTTCCTCACAGCTTTCATCTAACACACACACAACACACACACACACACACACACACACACACAGTCGCTGGCATTTAAAGGCTGTGACAATCATATACATTGTGTATTCAGGTGAGTATGTTAATGTGTATCTGTGTTGGTGTGTGTCAGCGTGTTAGTCACTGAACCAATCAGGTAGCAACAGCAACAGCCTCAAGCATGTGACACTCTTCTCTGATCACAGCGACCTACGCTGCTAAAAATAACTTCACATTTACCTCCATGGCTTCATCCTGATCTTTTTTACAGTACATGCATATGTGATTTAGAGTTTCCTGTTTCCGCTCTACACAAGACCTGGAGCACATTCAGATTAAACGTGAATCTAATAATAATAATAATAATAATAATAATAATAATAATAATAATAATAATAATAATAATTCAGATATACACACATATATCTATATGCCAATATTATATGCCAATATTATATCGATATGCCAATATTATATATATATATATATGTATGTGTATATATATATATATATATATATATATATATATATATATATATATATATATATATATATATATACAGCGCCCTCCGCTAATATTGGCACCCTTGGTAAATATGAGTATAGAAGGCTTTATTATTTAACCTTTTGATCTTTTGTTCAAAAAAGGTTTAGCCAAAAACATATCTTTGTTAAACATAGGTGTGCAACAATTATTGGCACTCCTATAAATTCATATGAGTAACAGATATTTGAAGTATATTCTCACTGATATTTTAAAAAAAAATTGTACACCTGGGTGACTAGGAACAGGCAATTGTTCAACCATGACTACCTGTTTCTCAGGAGTATAAATATGAGGTAACACATAGGCCACATTCCCTTAGTTATTCATAACAATGTGTAAGACCAAGGAATAGAACTGTGATGTGCAGCAAAAGGTCTTTGAGCTTCACAAAATGGGAAGTGGCTATAAGAAAATAGCACAAGCATTGAAAATGCCCATTTCCATCATCAGGGCAATAATTAAGAAGTTCCAGTCAACTGGAAATGTTATGAATCAACTTGGGAGAGGACGTGTGTCTATATTGTCTCAACGCACTGAGAAGAGGATCACAGCTGGAGAATTGCAGAAGTTAGTTGCATCTTGGGGTTAGAAAGTCTCCAAAACTACAATCCAAAGTCACCTATATCACCACAAGTTGTTTAGAAGGGTTTTAAGAAAAAAAAGCCTCTACTTTCATCCAAAAACAAACTCAAGCATCTTCAGTTTGCCAGACACTACTGGAACCTCAAATGGGATCGGTTTCTGTGGTCAGATGAAACCAAAATAGAGCTTTTTTGCAATAAACACTAAAGGTGGCTTTGTCACACACCGACAGGTTGCCATATGGAAAAGTACCTCATGCCCACGGTTAAATATGTTGGTGGCACTTTAATGTTTTGAGGCTGTTTTGTTTGCAAGTGTTTGAAATCCATGAGAGCAGAGTATTTTTGTGATTTTTTTTTTTTAACAAATGCTGAAAAGCCTAAACAATAAAGACAATTTTTCACAGCCTTCTTTGCTCATATTTACCAAGGGTTCCAATATTAGTGGAGGGAACTGTAGCCATGTTAATAATGTTAACAATGCCATGTTAATAATAACATACACATTTAAATGTCATTATTTATTTTTCAAAATTAATATCTATTCTATTAATATCTAGTATTTAAAAACTGTCTGAACCAGACAGAAATATGATTAGCACTGTTATTTATCACAGTGAGTTCAAATGGTAAATTAGTTGGCATTTCAGTTAAAAGTCACAGTTTCAAACACTATTCAGCTTAGTTATCAGCACTGAAACATATTAGTTTCTGGGTTTGCGCGCGCGCGCGCGTGTGTGTGTGTCTATGTGTGTGTGTTGTGTGTGTGTGCGTGTGTGTGTGTGTGTGTGTGTGTGTGTAAAAGACACTTTTCAACTGCAAGATTAAAGGAGCTGCTTGGAGAAATAAATTCAATTATTCAACTCTCAGCTTATTTTATTTATTTATTTGTTTGTTTGTTTGTTTGTCTGTTTGTTTGTAATTGTTATATTGTTGTAGTGTTAATTACAGTTGTTGAGTTACAGTTATTTTATATGTCTTAATAATGAGTCTGGTATTAGCCAATCAGATGTGGCTACGTCATCATACCGGAACTAGTTGACTGTGTTGTTATGTTCTTTAAGGCAGTATGCTCGTAGGCTCCGGTGCAGATGGTCGTTAACAAATCCATCAGCACTGAGCAAGAGCATAACTCCATTGTTGTAAGTTCGTGCTTAAAAAGTAAGTAAAGTTCCTGCAACGGATTCTCTTTGTTGTGTGTTTCTCTCTACGCCTCCACGGACAATTAATAGCCAAGACGAAAGCGCAACAAGTTGTGTCAGAAGTCGTTTCACTGCCATTACTACACAGCCCTGCGATTCTATATCGAAACTCCCAGTTCACCGAATGTATTTCGGTATCTAAAGACTACTAGAAGTAAAAAAAGGACATTAATTAAATATATAAACTAAATAAAAAGGAAATTCGAGAGAAAGAGAAGTTTCAAGCTCGATTTAATACAGCTTAGATATGAGTGAGCAAGAAGGCGAACTTGGAGCATCAGCCACTCTAGACCCTCCACACTGGCTACAGGCTGTGCTGTCACAGCAAAATAAACAGCTCCAACATGCCATTTCACCTCTACTCCAAAAGATTGGAAGCAACACAGGCTGGTTTGCTTGCTCTCACACGGCAGCCCCTTGCCAGCATGGTAACACCTGGTCCCCATCCACATGAAGACACTACCACACTTTCAGCTGTCCCTGATAGAACCCGCATGACAAATGGTGATGCTACAGGGCCTTCAGAGGCTGACCGGCTTTTTGCGGCTGAACTCACGGTCATTGATAGACGCGTATGAAGCCCTGCTAGTCCAACTTCCTCCACACCTGGCCCGGATGTGAGCCATTATAATGGCTATTTCAACTTGGGTTCAAACGCACACGCACCTTCAACTACTTCAGCATCCACCAATCACCTCACAGCCCCTCGTGGTAGAGCTTATAGTTGATAAGCTCCAATTAGCAGTGGACAGTCTACCTCCCTCTCCTGTTGCTCTTCCTCCTACCGTAAGACCCACCCAGCAGATAAATCCCAGTATGGCAGTTCAGTCAGAAAGGGGACACGCAGCTCAGACCTTTTTCAAGTCAGACAGATACAGACAGCAAAATACCAGCTGCATCAGAGCTTCTAGCGGGCCATGTTTCCAGTTTGGGGAAGAGGGACATTACAAACGAAGCTGCTCACGGTCCCCCAGTCCACCCACGAGTCCCCCTGTAAATACTGCTGCCAAAATGGAGCCCCAAAGTCACAATCGCAATGAATATGCAGAGCAGAGTCCGTATATTGTACATGTGAGCAGAGCTGAGAGTCGAGGTCCCAGTTTAATAATCTTGCTTACTGTTAATGGCATACCAGTTAATGCAGTTATAGACACTGCTGCTGAGGTTACAATCATGTCTGAGGAGACATACAGCAAATTACTGGTTAAATCATCTTCAGGACTGAAGAGCATGTGTCTCCACAACGCAGAAACTGGAAGGGAGATGTCGGCAACAGGCGGAGTGAAAGTGGAATTCACAATTGGCACAAAAGTGTTGGAGTGGACAGTTTGCATTGCACCAATTCGTGACGCCCTGCTCCTGGGCTTAGATTTTTTAAAAGCTGCTGATTTCACCATACATGCCTCTGGTAAATTTTCATGTGCTCTGAACACATCCCATCCTATATATCTGAAGGCAAGGGGTCAGACTATGCCATTTCAAGAGTGCTGTTAGGGAGTGATTTCACGGTGCTGCCAGAGTGTGAATGTCTAGTTTGGGGCATGGTAGACGTCCCAAAACCAGAACTCCTAGCAGTTGTCAGATTTACTACACAGTTTCGTCACTATTTGCTGGGGTCAAACTTCATACTGCAGATAGATCACAACAGTCTAACGTGGCTATACAGGTTTAAGCGACCAGAAGGTCAACTTGCTCAGTGGCTTGAAGAACTCAGCCAGTACAACTTTGTCATCAAACATAGGCCGGGTGCACACCACTCCAACGCTGACGCACTATCCCGAAGGACGCTGGATGTATTACTTTGTGACTGTTATCAAGCAGGAAAAGAGCTAGATAGCTTACCATGCAAGGGCTGTCCTTTCTGTCGAAAGTTCCACCACCAATGGGCCAGATTCGAAGATGATGTTGATGATGTTATCCCCTTGGCAATAAGACGTACATGCTCTCTTGATGATTAGAATGAGGGTAGTTACACTGACACTCCCAGTCAGGTTAATGCAGTAGGTGATGACAATCCAGGTCCTTCCACAAACTGGCTGCAACCACTGGGCCTCAATGGTCTCAGGGAAGAACAGTTGGCTGACCCAGATCTGTCACTTCTCCATAAATTGATGTCTGATGGTTCTTTGCCTGCTAAGGAAGACGTCATGATGCAGAGTCCAGCAGTTCGCAAATACTGGCTGTGTTGGTCTCAAGTGGAGATGCGAGATGGGATCCTATACTACCGCTGGGACCATGTCACGGGAGGTATGCCATCCCTGCGCTTACTTGTTCTTCTTTCCCTAAAGAATGAGGTTCTCCAAGCCTGTCACAATCCAGCACAAGCGGGTCATGCAGGGGAGGAAAAGATACTCATGCACCTTCACAGGCAATATCACTTTTATAATATTCGAAACGATGTACGCCTTTTTGTCAAAAAGTGCCCACAGTGTAGTTCCTGTAAGAAAACCAGTCCAATGGGCATGGCCAAGCTTCAGAACTACCAGGCTGGAGCACCTATGGACCATCTCCACCTTGATGTCCTGGGACCATTTACGGAATATAAGTCAGGCAGCAGGTACATCCTTGTCATAATCGACCAGTTTAGCCGCTGGGTAGAGGCGTTCCCTGTCCCTGAACAAGGAGCTGAGACGACAGCAAAGAGGTTGGTGTTCGACTTCATCTCCCGTTTTGGGACTCCCCTCGAGATTCACACTGACCAAGGACGGAACTTGGAGAGTTCACTGTTCAAGGAAGTTTGTCGCCTGTTACAATTCACCAAGACCTGGACCACGCCCTTTCATCCAGCTTTGAACGGACAAGTGGAACGATTCAATAGAACGCTATTGCAGATGATACGGTGTTACGTGGACCAAAGTCAGCGGAATTGGGATGAACATCTTCCATTACTTACTGTGGTGTACAGGAGCACTGTGCATTCAGCAACAGGTTTCACACCAAATCAGCTGATGCTGGGGAGAGAAGTTTTCCAGCCACATGACACCTGGCTAGGGACAACTGAGTCTAGCAGGGAAGCTAAAGGTACACCTGAGTTTGTCCAGGAACTGCAAGCTAACCTTCAGCAAGCTCAACAATTGGCACGCCAGAACTTACGCTCCGCTCAGACTCGAGAAGTTCTACCAAGTAGGCGATCTTGTTTGAGTGAGAGTCAGTAGTAAGAAAAAGGTCTACAGTCCAAAACTCCAAGCCCCGTGGCAAGGACCATTCGTCGTCACAGCATGTCTTGGACCAGTGCTCTACCGAGTCAGGGACAGACAAAGTGAGAAAGTGCTGCATCATGATCACTTACAACCCTATCTAAGTGACCACATACCTGCCTGGATGCAGCGTCTGCGACACAAATACACTTGCACCGAGGAAGGTCCCCTAGTTCCAATAACGGCTCAAGTACCTGTAGTCATGGACGCAGAGGCAGCGAACCATTAAACCATTGATAACTCTGTGGCAGAGGAGCCTCAGACCCTTCTTGCAATGGAATCTAACTGTGATCTCAATCCCTGTGAATAAGGGGGAACAAAGACAAAAAGGGGGCGGCTTGTTCGAGCCCCAAGTCGTTATATGGACTGAAAAAAAAAAGTTAACCATTCACCCTCAGTGGTGCAGAAGGGACTCTGCAGAGCTAAAAAAAAAAAAAAAAAAAAGGGGGGGGGGGTGATGTTGTAGTGTTAATTACAGTTGTTGAGTTACAGTTATTTTATATGTCTTAATAATGAGTCCAGTATTAGCCAATCAGATGTGGCTACGTCATCATACCGGAACTAGTTGACTGTGTTGTTATGTTCTTTAAGGCAGTAGGCTTGTAGGCTCCGGTGCGGATCGTCATTAACAAATCCATCAGCACTGGGCAAGAGCATAACTCCGTTGTTGTAAGTTCGTGCTTAAAAAGTAAGTAAAGTTCCTGCAACGGATTCTCTTTGCTGTGTGTTTCTCTTCACGCCTCCACGGACACTTAATAGCCAAGACGAAAGCGCAACAATATCATTTTGAAGTCACAAAATACCTCTAGCTTTGCTACCATTATTGATTATACAGACATATTCACACTATGTCAATTTTACATTATTAGAGACTCTCTACTCAGAACTCTCTGACAGGATTATATAATATGATAGAATTTTGTCTTCTGTACCTTGTGTCATCAATGCCTGAACCATTATTATTATTATTGTTGTTGTTGTTATTTTCCTGAACTGGAACTGGCTTTTCTACCTCACAAGCAGTCAAGGACAAGGAAAACAATGGAACATGAGAAACATCTAAGACACCATTTAGCTCTTGCTGGATAACTGTCTTTATTTTTTGCCATACTGGGATTTTGCAGAACAACTTCTCAGTTGTTCGATTGGTGAAGTAAGATATACTAGCCAATCCTTGACTTTTGATGGATTGCTGATCTGTTTTGAGCTAATTTACACACTCCCAGTAACTTCTTTGTTTTAATGATTATTTAATTATTCCTTACAATCACTACAACCAGCTACTGTAAGCACTGAATGTATTTGTGGCCATCTGGGAAAATATCCTTTTTTTTCCTGTGGACTTTATTCTGGAAAACATCCAAAAATTCTGACCGACTGGGTTTTGACCAAAATTGAATTTTTCTGCTAATGATCAACTTTGACATCTACACACTGTATATTTTTTCCCCACAGAGACCATTTTTAAAGGGTATTAAAGAGTTTTGTTTAAAGCAGTTACTGGTAAGTGGACTTGTGTGGACTATATGAAAAAGTGTGGTTGGTCATCTAATATATCAGTTAAATTGTCTTGTTCTGCTCAGTGTATTCATGAAGGAAAAAGGGGAAAAAAAACACATTACATCAATTTCTAAGCCAATGCTATTCTCTGCCTGGTTAAAAACCAAAATACAGGCAACCATGGCAATCTCATCAGACCTGCAGGGGACAGGATCGGCTGGCACCCTGAAGATTGTCAGCAGTGGACCTGGGCTAAGCGGAAACTAGAACCAGTTGTCAGTGTACCAAACACTGCACTAAGTTCCATGTAGGATCAGTACATATAGCTATAATTAAATCCTGATTAAAACATTACTTAAAATGCCACTAACCTACCAATTGACACACCAACGCACACACAGCCCTGTAGGACTAAGAGCTTGATGTCCACACACACACACATCTCGCTGAGTTGTGTCAGGTATCCCCATCAGGATAGGGTAATTAGCACCAGCTCGATGTGCGTAAATGCAGCAAGTGCAGCTTAAAAGCAGAAGGACCCATTAGCCACACCATGCACTAACAATGGAGGCTAACGTCGCACTTAAACATCTATCTGTCAAGAGCGCCATTTAGAGTGTGACACACAAACACCCAGTGAGCTGCCTGATAACAAGCACTATTCAGCCTCACACTTCCCCCTCTCCCTCTATCACTCTGCTCCAAAAGGGAGGTAGAAAAAGGAAAGAGAAAGTCAGGCATAAATAGAGAATGAAATAGAGGGAGAAGGGAGGCAGATGTGGAAATAGAGAAGGATGGAGCACTGAGAGAGAGATACAAAGCTAATGTGAGGAAGAAGATTATGGAGAAACAGATAGGAGTGATTAAATCTATCAATAGCTCAACAATGCAAATATCAAGGTTGAGCCAAGCATTATATCATGAAGTCTCATCGATGGTCTAATATGAATGATGCGGAGCACACGTACACCCACCCATCAACCCTTAAAGACAGATAGGCAGCTACATAACCATTTAATCTACAATAAAGTATAAAAAGGGCAGTTTGAGTTCCTCTTCATCTATAAAAGTTTATTGAGGCAATGTGGTGACTTCAATTAACTTAAATAACACAGTGCTGCCTAAATTGTAGCTTGTTGCTCATGTGTACAGAAAAAGAAAATCTACATATTAATGCTAATCTCCCAGTCAGGCATCTGTCTACACTACAAAACCTCAAGTCATGAATACAGCTACTAATGGGTTTTCTAGTCCTACTTAACATGCCAAAAAAAAGAGAGAGAGAACTGTAGATTAGGACATGGGCCTCCAAAAATGAAAAAACAAACAAATAAAACAACAACAGCAACAACAACCAACAACAGCAACAAAAAAACTTCAATATCTCAATGTTCTCATAAAAGAAACAATCTAAGGCTCCAATTTGGGCTTGCTGGTTGATCTGACTGAGTATATTACTATGAGCAATACAGGCCATCTATCAGCTAAATAGATGACTATATAAAGCTGAAAAAACTTAGATAAGTAACACACACACACACACACACACACACACACACACAATTAGAAAGGAGGCTCATGGTGTTACTGAATTGTTTAATGGTTCTTGGAAAAGCCATGGGTGTTTTCTCTGGTGCACTGTTTTTTTTTTTTTGTTGTTGTTGTTTTTTTTCCCCACAGGCAGCATTTTACACTGAGAGTTTAATACTTTTGTTCAAGTGTTAAAGCTGTTTATGACTTCAAAGAACTTGTATGTAAGAAAACAACTTTGACTGAAAGGCTTCGCATGATCCATTGGCCGCTCTCAATTCAATTTTACTTATATAGCACTTTTACCAATAGACACTGGCACAAAAAAACATCCTCACAGGAATCAGAGTATTGAGCTAAATTCCCTATTAGCAAGCCAGTGGTGAGAAAAGAATAATTAAACAGCATGCACGACTTTGTCATAATCGATGCAGAAAAAAATCAACATGCAGGAAATATGCTGTGTTAAACTAAACCTGTGATGAAGACATAGGTTTAGTCTCACAATCGTGAGTGTATGAACTCAATTGTTTCAGCGAAGTGTGAAAATGCCCTGAATCTCCACTTATTTCTTTAAGGGATTCTGCACAGCAAGTGAAGCTGAGCCATTCATTGCACCATGACAAAAACACAGATGAACAGAGATGGTTTTAGACTATATACCATACAGAAGTAGCAGCAGACCATAGAATCTATTTCAACACTATACTGTATGATGTGTGTCCTAATGGTAACGCTCTTCTCTAAGTTCTATGAACGCAGTGCTTAAGAGTGTGTTTGTTTGCCTTTTATTAGCATGACCAGACGCTGATTGCTAAATGTGCCAGTCAATTGAAAGCCAGTCAAGCTGGTCCAGTGCCACCGTAACAGCTATTATACTAATTAGCTTAAATTTGCCTGCACCGATATAAACACACACACACATACAGTGAGGGAAAAAAGTATTTGATCCCCTGCTGATTTTGTACGTTTGCCCACTGACAA
Source organism: Ictalurus furcatus (assembly GCF_023375685.1). Classification (NCBI taxonomy): domain Eukaryota; kingdom Metazoa; phylum Chordata; class Actinopteri; order Siluriformes; family Ictaluridae; genus Ictalurus; species Ictalurus furcatus. The sequence continues at coordinate 13,978,645 of NC_071274.1, forward strand.
AGAAATGATCAGTCTATAATTTTAATGGTAGATTTATTTGAACAGTGAGAGACAGAATAACAACAAGAAAATCCAGAAAAATGCATGTCAAAAATGTTATAAATTGATTTGCATTTTAATGAAGGAAATAAGTATTTGACCCCCTCTCAATCAGAAAGATTTCTGGCTCCCAGGTGTCTTTTATACAGGTAACGAGCTGAGATTAGGAGCACACTCTTAAAGGGAGTGCTCCTAATCTCAGCTTGTTACCTGTATAAAAGACATCTGTCCACAGAAGCAATCAATAAATCAGATTCCAAACTCTCCACCATGGCCAAGACCAAAGAGCTCTCCAAGGATGTCAGGGACAAGATTGTAGACCTACACAAGTCTGGAATGGACTACAAGACCATTGCCAAGCAGCTTGGTGAGAAGGTGACAACAGTTGGTGCGATTATTCGCAAATGGAAGAATCACAAAAGAACTGTCAATCTCCCTCGGCCTGTGGCTCCATGCAAGATCTCACCTCGTGGAGTTGCAATGATCATGAGAACAGTGAGGAATCAGCCCAGAACTACAAGGGAGGATCCTGTCAATGATCTCAAGGCAGCTGGGACCATAGTCACCAAGAAAACAATTGGTAACACACTACGCCGTGAAGGACTGAAATCCTGCAGCGCCCGCAAGGTCCCCCTGCTCAAGAAAGCACATATACATGCCCGTCTGAAGTTTGCCAGTGAACATCTGAATGATTCAGAGCACAACTGGGTGAAAGTGTTGTGGTCAGATGAGACCAAAATGGAGCTCTTTGGCATCAACTCAACTCGCCGTGTTTGGAGGAGGAGGAATGCTGCCTATGACCCCAAGAACACCATCCCCACCGTCAAACATGGAGGTGGAAACATATTGCTTTGGGGGTGTTGTTCTGCTAAGGGGACAGGACAACTTCACCGCAACAAAGGGACGATGGACGGGGCCATGTACCGTCAAATCTTGGGTGAGAACCTCCTTCCCTCAGCCAGGGCATTGAAAATGGGTCGTGGATGGGTATTCCAGCATGACAATGACCCAAAACGCACGGCCAAGGCAACAAAGGAGTGGCTCAAGAAGAAGCACATTAAGGTCCTGGAGTGGCCTAGCCAGTCTCCAGACCTTAATCCCATAGAAAATCTGTGGAGGGAGCTGAAGGTTTGAGTTGCCAAACATCAGCCTCGAAACCTTAATGACTTGGAGAAGATCTGCAAAGAGGAGTGGGACAAAATCCCTCCTGAGATGTGTGCAAACCTGGTGGCCAACTACACGAAACGTCTGACCTCTGTGATTGCCAACAAGGGTTTTGCCACCAAGTACTAAGTCATGTTTTGCAGAGGGGTCAAATACATATTTCCCTCATTAAAATGCAAATCAATTTATAACATTTTTGACATGCGTTTTTCTGGATTTTTTTTGTTGTTATTCTGTCTCTCACTGTTCAAATAAATCTACCATTAAAATTATAGAATGATCATTTCTTTGTCAGTGGGCAAACGTACAAAATCAGCAGGGGATCAAATACTTTTTTCCCTCACTGTACAATAATAATAATAATAATAATAATAATAATAATAATAATAATAATAATAATAAATTACTCATAGTGTGAATATGGCTGTATAATCAATATTGGTAGCAAAGCTAGTGTTTTTTTTTTTTTTGTTAATTTCAAAATTATATATATATATAAAAAAATGTGAATTAGTGAATTTATTTCTCCAAGCAGCTTCTTTAATACTGCAGTTGAAAGGTGTCTCTCTCTCTCTCTCTCTCTGTCTCTCTCTCTCTCTCTCACACACACACACACACACACACACACTCACACCCACACACACACACACACACAGACAAAATAATGTCCACTCGACAAGAAATAATGCCAGTTTGTTTTCAAGATTTTCAGAGGGATTTACACTTGAACACGGGGCATTTTGATAAACTCTTTAAATAGATAGATAGATAGTTAGATAGATGGATGGATGGATGGATGGATGGATGGATAGATAGATAATTAAGTAAATAAGTAAAACAAAGTAAATTAGTAATTAAGTAAATGAATAAATTCATACATACAGTAAGCAAGTAAGCAAAGAAGTAAACAAGTAATACGTATAGTAAATAGATACATAATTAAACAATAATAAAATTATACTGTAAATATATAAAGACGTACACAAACAAACAAATAATATATATGCCAACTAATTATTTTAGATTATTTTATTACTTTGGAATCAAAATACTGAATCATGCAATCCAACAAATTAGTATGTGCAAGCTTGAAAACAAAAAATCTCCATTAATAGGAACATGCTGTAATTCCATTTCCTATCTGTAGCAGCCCTATTAACAGTGTTATAATCATAAATGTTCAACATCATGTACTTCTCTACCCCACAGCCTTGAGTCAGAAAGAAAAATAAAATCAAATAAAATTAAAACAAAATAAACCTCATTTAAATTTTCCACTTGGTCAGTGGTCTAGCACCAGCAGCAGCAGCTCCCCAGACAGAAGCTCAACTGGGTATGATTTACAGAAAGAACACCACTCTGTTAGAACATGAAGACAAAAGCATTTCAAAGCAAAAGAATCACTCTCTGGAAATTTTCACTCTCTGCAAATATTCCCCGAATGGTTATTTTCCACCAGCAGTTAGCTTCCAGTTAGCTGGAAATGTCAGACCTATTCAACTTCCACACCCCAACCCCTGAAGGCCTTGTCAGCTTGGGCGAGCAGTAGGAACAGAGAGGAACGCTCTTCTCTGTTAGTGTACTGTATGTGCATTTACTGGACTCAGATGGCTGAGGATTGTTCAGTTTATTGTAAAGAATATAAAACACAGGAATGTACTTTATTATGGGCTTGGAAGGGCCACAGTGTCTTCTATAGTCTCAGAACATTTAATATGACCTGCTGTGACTTATTTGTTCATTTTTCATCTATGATGCTGCAGGATTACGCTAAGATGCTGCTTCCAGAAAACTAAAAACAACAAGTTATGTCGAGTACACAGAAAAATATGCCGTGATCACGGGAAATCAACATTTGTTATGTCAATATCACGAGTAACAACTATAGTGTTTGTGGAGATCATGAGAAAAAAAAGTCATGCTCATGAGAAACCAAGAAAAAAATATGCATGGCCTCTTAAGGCTTCAATACGTTACAAAAAAAAAATGCCAAGAACAAACATGTGTAGCATCTAGCTTCCTGTAGGTGTCATTTAATATCATTATAATGAATGTCTATTCTTGTCTATAAACCATGTCTTCATGGTTTAGGAATCAACCATGTGTACAAAGATAGCAAGAAACATGCACAGTAAATTGTCCATGAGCCTTGGTTTAGTCTCAAAGATGTTTAAGTCTGTCTGTCCTTATTTTAAAGTTTGTTATTTACCCTCAAGGGAAAGTTATTATATATGGCTCACCCTGCAGCTCTTTCATCCCAGATTAAAGGAGTGAAGCTTCTGGATGCGAGCCTACAATCAGTGACATTCAGAGAAAGGACGGTAGGAGACGAGACGAGAGGACAGAAGACTTGAGGACTGGAGATGGGAGGACAGGAGACAAGAACAGAGAGTATGTTCCTGAATATTTAGAGCTGCATATTTAAGCTTGGGAGATGGAGAGAACGTTAGACGACATCTCACTGCTGGGACTGTCACACTGTGATTAATATATGTGCATTATTTTTGACACTTATTGCTAAAGGTAGACTTCTGCAGCGTTGAAACTTTGTTTGCACAATGAGATACACAACCAGACGGTGAACCGCATTCAACCATTCAAGACCACTCGTCTGCTGTAGCCTTGTGCGATGTGTATGCAGTAGATTCCTACATACACACACTGTCACTAAAGCTAGTCATCTGGGACAAATGACCTGAATATAAAATACAAAATGGGGTGTTTCTGAAATATTGAAATAGTGCACTCATGACACAACTAGTTCACATATTTAAAAAATAATAATAATCCAGCAGGTGCTTTTGTGATGCTTGTGTACCTTTCATAACCTCCCAATATATTAGACAATATTATTTTTTGTGTGATTTGTCATCGTCATTATAATGGTGCACTCAGTACTAAACTGAATAAAAAACAACTCCACAAATTACAAAATATTCTACAATTATATAAATACTCACTCTCTCTCTCTCTATCTCTCTCTCTCTCTCTCTCTCTCTGTCTGTCTGTCTGTCTGTCTCTCTCTCTCCCTCTCTCTCTCTCTCTCTCTCTCTCTCTCTGTGTGTGTGTATGGAAGTGGGAGAAAACTGAATTGAAATCAATTTAGTTTTAAGAAAGAGCAATAATTTTTTAACATGATATTTATTTTGTGTCCTTTATATGAAATTATTTTTAAATGATCTCTGTAATATGAAAATTGTGGTAGAACTAGATTTCTTTCACATTTATGAAAGAAACTGAGGTAAAGAATAAGTATTTTTCCATCTAAAATAAAAATCTGACTTGAATAAAAAATATATATCATGTGACGGACTGAAATCCCATGATGTATTCTCGCCTCGCACCCAGTTTTCCCTAGATCCACCGCAACCCTGACCGCGATAAAGTGGTTACTGAAGGTGAATGGATAAAATATCAGAAACTTTCAGGAAGTTGAGGACACTTTCAGAATTCAATGTTTTGAAAAGTGTTTTGAAGTTTAATAAAGATAAAACATATATAGTATCTCACAAAAGTGAGTACACCCCTCACATTTTTGTAAATATTTGATTATATCTTTTAATGTGACACCACTGAAGAAATGACACTTTGCTACAATGTAAAGTAGTGAGTGTACAGCTTGTGTAACAGTGTAAATTTGCTGTCCCCTCAAAACAACTCAACATACAGTCATTAATGTCTAAACTGCTGGCAACAAAAGTGAGTACACCCCTAAGTGAAAATGTCCAAATTGGGCCCAAAGTGTCAATATTTTGTGTGGCCACCATTATTTTCCAGCACTGCCTTAACCGTCTTGGGCATGAAGTTCACCAGAGCTTCAGAGGTTGCCAGTGGAGTCCTCTTCCACTCCTCCATGACGACATCACGGAGCTGGTGGGAGTTAGAGACCTTGTGCTCCTCCACCTTCTGTTTGAGGATGCCCCAGAGTTGCTCAATAGGGTTTAGGTCTGGAGACAGGCTTGGCCAGTCCATCACCTTCACCCTCAGCTTCTTTAGCAAGGCAGTGGTCCTCTCGGAGGTGTGTTTGGAATCGTTATCATGCTGGAATACTGCATACTGATCATGCTCTGCTTCAGTATGTCACAGTACATGTTGGCATTCATGGTTCCCTCAATGAACTGTAGCTCCCCAGTGCCAACAGCACTTATGCAGCTCCAGACCATGGCACTCCCACCACCATGCTTGACTGTAGGCAAGACACACTTGTCTTTGTACTCATCACCTGGTTGCCGCCACACACGCTTGACACCATCTGAACCAAATAAGTTTATCTTGGTCTCATCAGACCACAGGGCATGGTTCCAGTAATCCATATCGTTAGTCTGCTTGTCTTCAACAAACTGTTTGCAGGCTTTCTTGTGCATCATCTTTAGAAGAGGCTTCCATCTGCGACGACAGCCATGCAGACCGATTTGATGCAGTGTGCGGCATATGGTCTGAGCACTGACAGGCTGACCCCTCACCCCTTCAACATCTGCAGCAATGCTGGCAGCACTTGTCTATTTCCCAAAGACAACCTCTGGATATGACGCTGAGTACGTGCACTCGACTTCTTTGGTCAACCATGGCGAGGCCTGTTCTGAGTGGAACCTGTCCTGTTAAACCGCTCTATGGGCACCCGAGGCTCACTGATGTATGTTGGGAGCGAAGACTAGCCTGTCTTGTTCGATCCCACAGAAGAGTTATTGTAGCACAAATTGTTGAGAAAGTTAAATCTGGCTATGATATAAAGGTGTCAGAACACACAATGCATCACAGCTTGCTGCGTATGGGGCTGCAAAGCCGCATACCGGTCAGAGTGCCCATGCTGATCCCTGTCCATCGCTGAAAATGCCTACAATCAGTGCGTGACCATCAGAAAAGGTCCTTGGAGAAATGGAAGAAAGTGGCCTGGTCTTATAAATCATGTTTTCTTTTACATTATGTGGACGACCAGGTGCACGTGCGTTGCATACTTGGGAAGAGATGGCACCAAGATGCACTATGGGAAGAAGGAAGGCCGGAGAAAACAGTGTGATGCTCTGTGCAATGTTCTGCTGGGAAGCCTTGGGTCCTGGCATTCATGTGGATTTTACTTTGACACGTACCACCTACCTAAACACTGTTGCAGACCAAGTACACCCCTTCATGGCAAAGTTATACCCTAATGTCAATAGCCTCTTTTAGCAGGATAATGCACCCTGCCACACTGAAAAAACTGTTCAGGAATGGTTTGAGGAACATGAAAAAGAGTTCAAGGTGTTGACATGGCCTCCAAATTCCTCAGATCTCAATCCAATCGAGCATCTGTGGGATGTGTTGGACAAATAAGTCCAATCCATGGAGGCCCCACCTTGCAACTTACAGTACAGGATTTAAAGTCTTGCTGGCAGATGCCACAGCACACCTTCAGAGGTCTTGTGGAGTCCATGCCTCGACAGGTCAGAGCTGGTGGCGCAAGGAGGACCTACACAATACTAGACAGGTGTGTCTAATGTTATGGCTGATCAGTGTATAAATGTTGATATGGTTAAGTTTTCTGTAAGGTGATTGTGGCAGCTGCGGGTGTGATTTAGCGGGAATCTGTAGCGCAAGCATGGAGGAGTAGGCAATTAATATGGCACACCTGATCTGTTGCTTATCTATGTGGGCTATATTAACAAAGAGTTTTTCTTTCCTTTCCATCTTAGTGAGGCAAGCCGGAGTGTGTGTGTGTGTGTGTGTGTGTGTGTGTGTGTGTGTGTGCCACATTAATTGCCTACTCCTACATGCCCCTGCTGCTGATACCTGCTAATCCATGCCCCTACCCGCCACAGAGATGTTTAGTTAACATTTATGTAAGGAGTCTCCAGTGTCAGAGAGAGACTTGAGAGAGAGGACTTGAGATTCCAGGTTTCTTGGTAACGTTTGTTTTGAGAAAGAGCAGTGGTGGTTGGTGAAGTAATAACTGTTTTTACAACTGCTATAAAAGGAATTAACATTGGCATATGGGGAAGAAGAAAAAAACTAAATGTTTTTTTGTGATTTTTGTGGCCAAAAATGCTTGATTTTGAGGGGTTTTTTTTTTCAGAAAACTACTTGAATTGGTAAATTGCGATTGGACGATTGCAATCGCAATTGCAAAAAATTGCGTTTTGCATGGTCTTTCGCAGCGATGTTTGCTGCTAAATGAGACCTTTTAGCTGTTCTTATGTTCATCGAAGGCAGCCTTGGCTGAATGTGTGTTGTAATGACATCACATGATGCATTGTGATGATGTCACATGACACATCTTGGCCCAAATCTGCAGACAATGTGAGGTAATTTTGAATTTTGGCAAGCCCCTGTGAATATTGCAGAGTTTCCTTGATTTTGCATTAATTTCTGCATTTGCAAAATCCTGGAGGGACTGACACCACACTGTTGTTGACTGTCTCCCTATAACAGAATGACCTGTCTTGTTTTATTCCTTAATAACTTAATAATTTGAAAAATCATTTTAATAAATCAAACGTAAAAGGGAAAGGAACCAACAAAAAAAACAATCATGACTGATAAGATTGCGTGCACTTACCAGCCTGATTAGTGGTGATGTCAACAGAGACATGCTGTGCCGGGTACGGGCTTTTGTTGGTCACACCATTGACGGCCTGGATCTCAAACGTATATAGTGTGTGTGCCCAAAGGTTGCTGATGAACACACGAGTATCGGTGAGGCCCAGCTGGCGCGGTGCAAACTCCACGCTGTCATCGCAGTGTGAGCATGAGCGCCTCTCTGCACTGCACTTCTTACACACAATGTTGTAGACGACGTCTCTACGGCCTCCGGTCTCACGAGGTGCATGCCACTCCAGGGTCACTGATGTTTCGTTCACAACAGACATGACGTTCCGTGGACCAGACGGAACACCTAAAGAAGAAGAGTATTCTGGAATGAGCAACTCAAGAGTGTAAAACCTTACAGCAATAAAGCCTGGCAAGGACTATAAAAGGTATGAAAAGAAGTTGGCCACGATTTATCACATTTAAAACGCATTTTAATCGCGATCTCTGAAGATTATTATTTTTTTTTTTAATGACTATGTTTCCTGAACTAAATTAAGTTTAGGATATGATAAGCTGAAGAAACCTCTTTTACCTTGTGATATTTTTCAGCGAAAAGCAGAAAATGCAATTGATTTCATTGAATTATTCCATTAACAGTGTGATATCATATCAAAAGCCTTGAGTGATGTACAACTACACAGAGTGTACTTTGCATCTGGAAAGTATTCACAGCGCTTCACTTTTTCCACATTTTGTTATGTTACAGCCTTATTCCAAAATGGATTAAATTAATTATTTTCCTCAAAATTCTACAAACAATACCCCATAATGACAACATGAAAGAAGTTTATTTGAAATCTTTGTAAATTTATTAAAAATAAAAAACAAAAAAAGCACATGTACATAAGTATTCACAGCGTTTGCTCAATACTTTGTTGAAGCACCTTTGGCACCAATTACAGCCTCAAGTCTTTTTGAGTATGATGCTACAAGCTTGGCACACCTATTTTTGGGCGGTTTCTCCCATTCCTTTTTGCAGGACCTCTCAAGTTCCATCAGGTTGGATGGGGAGCGTCAGTGCACAGCCATTTTCAGATGTCTCCAGAGATGTTCAATCGGGTTCAAGTCTGGGCTCTGGCTGGGCCACTCAAGGACATTCACAGAGTTGTCCTGTAGCTACTCCTTTGTTATCTTGGCTGTGTGCTTAGGGTCGTTGTCCTGTTGGAAGATGAGCCTTTTCCCCAGTCTGAGAGCGCTCTGTAGCAGGTTTTCATCAAGGATGTCTCTGTACATTGTTGCATTCATCTTTCCCTCGATCCTGACTAGTCTCCCAGTTCCTGCCGCTGAAAAACATCTCCACAGCATGGTGCTGCCAACACTATGCTTCACTGTAGGGATGGTATTGGCCAGGTGATGACTGGTGCCTGGTTTCCTCCAGACATGACGCTTGCCATTCAGGCCAAAGAGTTCAATCTTTGTCTTGGTCTTGGTCTGAGAGTCCTTCAGGTGCCTTTTGGCAAACTCCAGGTGGGCTGTCATGTGCCTTTTACTGAGGAGTGGCTTCCGTCTGGCCACGCCACATACAGGCCTGATTGGTGGAGTGCTGCAGAGATGGATGTTCTTCTGGAAGGTTCTCCTCTCTTCACAGAGACATGCTGGAACTCTGTCAGAGTGACCATCGGGTTTTTGGTCACCTCCCTGACTAAGGCCCTTCTCCCCGATCGCTCAGTTTGGCCGGGCAGCCAGCTCTAGGAAGAGTCCTGGTGGTTCCAAACTTCTTCCATTTACGGATGATGGAGGCCACCTTGCTCATTGGGACCTTCAATGCTGCAGAAATGTTTCTGTACCCTTCCCCAGATCTGTGCCTCGATACAATCCTGTCTCGGAGGTCTACAGACAATTCCTTGGACTTCATGGCTTGGTTTGTGCTCCGACATGCATTGTTAACTGTGGGACCTTATATAGACAGGTATGTGCCTTTCCAAATCATGTCCAATCAACTGAATTTACCACAGGTGGACTCCAATCAAGTTGTAGAAATATCTCAAGGATTATCAGTGGAAACAGGATGCACCTGAGCTCAATTTTGAGTGTCATGGCAAAGGCTGTGAATACTTATGTACATGTGCTTTTTTTGTTTTTTATTTTTAATAAATTTGCAAAGATTTCAAACAAACTTCATTCACGTTGTCATTATGGGGTATTGTTTGTAGAATTTTGAGGAAAATAATGAATTTAATCCATTTTGGAATAAGGCTGTAACATAACAAAATGTGGAAAAAGTGAAGGGCTGTGAATACTTTCCGGATGCACTGTATATGGCTGATAATATAATTAGAAACCGTATATCAGTAGAGTAAGGACACCTTATAATCTGCTCCATATTAGTTTAAACATGATACAGCATTCTTTTCTTAGTCTTTTCCACAGTGTGAATACTGAGTATAGACTGAAGTAGCGTAGAGATCTACATACATAATAGTGCCAATTCATAAAGCTGGAGTGGTGTCTAGTGGCCACAGGGAAGGGTCATCAGAAGAATATTTCACTGAGTCTGAGTTTGATGCTAATTAAAACACTCTAGATCTACTCAATGACCACAGACAAAAACAGACTCAGAGAGAAATCTGTGTCCAAGCAAACATTGCTGAAAGGAGCTTCAGCAAAAATATATATGATAACTATCTACACAACATTTTTTCATACACTTGTCTTATGGCTTCATACTGTATATATGAAATCTAATATAAATACATCCATATTGTCCTTGCTAATTTTAAATTGTACTCAACCACAGTGTGGTTGAATTCTTGAATCTGATTAGTCAGAAGGTTGATTAATTTTCTTTAACAGCAGCTCCGGCAGTAGTGCTTGCTGTAATGCAAATTATATTTTATATTAATGACCTTGTTGCAATATGTTTCCATTTATACTCTACTTGTATGGTGGATGCTCCATATATGCTAAGCCTAATAATAAACAAATTAAAAACATCTTGTCATTTAACAAATAAAAGTATACAGTTGTTCATATGGTCATGTTTTCTGTGAGGAGATGGTTACATAGCATTCATGGAGTCTCCAGTGTCAGCACTTTGCAATATCTTGTTTTTTTCCCCCCCCCCACGATGGGAAAATCTTCAGGACAGAAGGATTTAGGTATTACTAAATTCATGAGAGGAAAAAACTGTTTGGTAAGGAAAAAAATGTGTGTACATTGCAAAAGAAATGTTCTAGGAAGCAAAAATATTCTCAATCTCATTAATTCTAATTCACACCTCTAGATAATCAGATTACAGTGAGGGAAAAAAGTATTTGATCCCCTGCTGATTTTGTACGTTTGCCCACTGACAAAGAAATGATCATTCTATAATTTTAATGGTAGATTTATTTGAACAGTGAGAGACAGAATAACAACAAAAAAAATCCAGAAAAACGCATGTCAAAAATGTTATAAATTGATTTGCATTTTAATGAGGGAAATATGTATTTGACCCCTCTGCAAAACATGACTTAGTACTTGGTGGCAAAACCCTTGTTGGCAATCACAGAGGTCAGACGTTTCGTGTAGTTGGCCACCAGGTTTGCACACATCTCAGGAGGGATTTTGTCCCACTCCTCTTTGCAGATCTTCTCCAAGTCATTAAGGTTTCGAGGCTGATGTTTGGCAACTCAAACCTTCAGCTCCCTCCACAGATTTTCTATGGGATTAAGGTCTGGAGACTGGCTAGGCCACTCCAGGACCTTAATGTGCTTCTTCTTGAGCCACTCCTTTGTTGCCTTGGCCGTGCGTTTTGGGTCATTGTCATGCTGGAATACCCATCCACGACCCATTTTCAATGCCCTGGCTGAGGGAAGGAGGTTCTCACCCAAGATTTGACGGTACATGGCCCCGTCCATCGTCCCTTTGTTGCGGTGAAGTTGTCCTGTCCCCTTAGCAGAACAACACCCCCAAAGCAATATGTTTCCACCTCCATGTTTGACGGTGGGGATGGTGTTCTTGGGGTCATAGGCAGCATTCCTCCTCCTCCAAACACGGCGAGTTGAGTTGATGCCAAAGAGCTCCATTTTGGTCTCATCTGACCACAACACTTTCACCCAGTTGTGCTCTGAATCATTCAGATGTTCACTGGCAAACTTCAGACGGGCATGTATATGTGCTTTCTTGAGCAGGGGGACCTTGCGGGCGCTGCAGGATTTCAGTCCTTCACGGCGTAGTGTGTTACCAATTGTTTTCTTGGTGACTATGGTCCCAGCTGCCTTGAGATCATTGACAGGATCCTCCCTTGTAGTTCTGGGCTGATTCCTCACTGTTCTCATGATCATTGCAACTCCACGAGGTGAGATCTTGCATGGAGCCACAGGCCGAGGGAGATTGACAGTTCTTTTGTGATTCTTCCATTTGCGAATAATCGCACCAACTGTTGTCACCTTCTCACCAAGCTGCTTGGCAATGGTCTTGTAGTCCATTCCAGACTTGTGTAGGTCTACAATCTTGTCCCTGACATCCTTGGAGAGCTCTTTGGTCTTGGCCATGGTGGAGAGTTTGGAATCTGATTTATTGATTGCTTCTGTGGACAGATGTCTTTTATACAGGTAACAAGCTGAGATTAGGAGCACTCCCTTTAAGAGTGTGCTCCTAATCTCAGCTCGTTACCTGTATAAAAGACACCTGGGAGCCAGAAATCTTTCTGATTGAGAGGGGGTCAAATACTTATTTCCTTCATTAAAATGCAAATCAATTTATAACATTTTTGACATGCATTTTTCTGGATTTTCTTGTTGTTATTCTGTCTCTCACTGTTCAAATAAATCTACCATTAAAATTATAGACTGATCATTTCTTTGTCAGTGGGCAAACGTACAAAATCAGCAGGGGATCAAATACTTTTTTCCCTCACTGTATATACTGTACATATAAACGCAGATTGTATACATTATGCACACACATACATACATTATAAACATGGATAATATTATTAAACAAATTTCTATAAATGTTAATATTGTTTTATTCTATTGGCAGATAATTTAGCTTAGGGTTTATTTCTAGAAAAAAAAAACTGCCAATAATAAATAAATACATTTTACTGCTGAAATAAGTAATTATGTCTATAAAGACTTTTATTTATTACATAATAATCTCATAATGAGAAATGTTACATAACTTTCCCTTTATTCAAGATATATTCACTTGAAAAGATGTGCTTTTTTGCAGTATAGCTGCAATAATGTAACAATAATTACAAGAATTTTTGATGCAATAATTAAATTTTGGCTTGATATCAGGCTACATCACACCATCCTTTCATGTTTTATTCCTTTCTTAAATTTCTCCTAAGATCAGGTTGGTATATAGCATCATAATGGAGGTAACAGAGCCAGAGGGAATATGAAAAATGAAATTCTGTATCCCATATAAGGCTTTTTTTTTTCATTTTTGCTCAAATCCAAACATAAATAAAGATGTTTACACTTGCAGTTGTTTTCTGTGCTTGTTCTGCAGCAGTTCTTGGTGTCCGACAATTTTGCCTTTAGCTATAAGGCTCTGTAAAACCAGTTGCTTTATAAAGACACTATGATACAGCAAAGGAGACAGGCTGCAAAGTGCAGGGAAGATGTTCTGAGGCTGTAATCCATTTTCTTGCAGTATCTATGTGTACATTTTCTGCTTTGGAACATCCCTGAAATGCACTGTGCATGATTTGGTTTTTCTGAACATGTAAACCCAATTTCCATCAGTGTCATGCTCTGAACCACTGAGATAATTATGCTGCTCACTGCTGTTCTTCAGCAGTAGGATAAGTGGGATATATATATGCATATATGTGTGTGTGTGTGTGTGTGTGTGTGTGTGTGTGTGTGTGTGAGTGAGTGTGTGAATGAGTGTGTATCCTACTTAGCCTACTGCTAAAGAACAGCAGTGTGCAACCATAATTATATATAGTCCCCTCCAAATGTATTCTAACAGCACGGCCATTCTTGGACATTTGGGTTTGAGATCAAAAGATGAATATGTTGTTTGCTTTGGGGGGTTTCTCCCTTCAGTCTCCTCTTCAGGAGGTGAAATGCTGCTCAATTGGGTTAAGGTCTGGTGATTGACTTGGCCAGTCTAAAACCTTCCACCTTTTTCCCCCGATGAAGTCCTCTGTTGCGTTGGCTGTGTGTTTTGGGTCATTGTTCTGCTGCATTGTTTTGTTCCTCCCAATTAGACTGGATGCATTTCTCTGTAAATTGGCAAACAGAGTTCTGAATCCATCCTGCTGCTACTGTACCATCATGGGTTACATCATCAATAAAGATTAGTGAGCCCATTGTAGAAGCAGCCATGCAAGGCCAAGCCATGACACTACCTCAACCATGTTTGACCGATGAGCTCATATGTTCTGGCCTTTCCATAACTTTGGTAGAGGTTAATCATGTTCCAGAACTTTTGTGGCTCATCTCTGTATTTCGTTGCAAATTTCAACCTGGCTTTCTGATTCTTGCTGCTGATGTGTAGTTTGCATCTTGTGGTATGACGTTTATATTTCTGCTCTCAAAGTCTTCTTCAAACAATGGATTATGATACCTTCACAATCTACCTGGGGTTTTTCTTCACAAATTTGTATAACCTTAATCTTAAACATTTTTTTTACACATTGATAATTAATCAAATACCACAGAATTAATGAAGCCATCTTGAGTGGAAAAATGTCTTCAACCTTCAGATTACCTTAACTTACTACTATTACAAGTATGACCTGGATGACTCAACATACTCCTAAATACACACTGAAAACCCATACTAAGATTCTACCACTACAAACTGCAAAAACACACCAGAAACAAATTGCTCCCAGCCCACTGTGTAATTTCCTTGAAAACCACTCCTGATACTGACACTGAAATGTCCCCTTATGAGCCGAAGATGGCTCTGGGTATGTATTTGTAAGTTTTATAGGTCAGGAACAGAGAACAAAGCGGCTGTCAGACCCACTGCAGGCTATAAGCTGAGTGTAATTCACACTCTGGCTGGTTCAGTGTCCAAACACTTGAGACGAGCTTACGCTTACACGGCAGCTACCGCGGCGAGACAGCATTCTGATGAGATGGCAGCACAGCGGAGACATCTTAGTGCATTTAGCTAACCGGTAAAATGAAGGAAGTAGGGAGGGAGTTATGCAGAGCTGAGAAAAGAAGGCGAGAGAGAAAGTGCACCATGGATGCATTTAAATAGATATTTGACTCAACCTTTGTGTTGGTTTGGCAGTAAAGCACTAAAGAAAACAATGATTGTGACAAAGAGAATAACCCATACATGTTCTTCTAAACTGTAGAACCTACAGAACCTTGCTACTAAAATGGCTACATTTCTTCCAGTTAACAGAAGACAAAATGCTATTGGTACAAAAATTGTCACCACTTATCACACAGCGTTCATAGTGGTTACAAATTTATAACACTTCTTATGACTTGATTTGTATGTTTTAGTCACCAATGTTTATTAATTTAATTTGCTCCCTGCATAATGCATCATTTGAGATTTAGCCAATAGAAAATGCTCAATCCTTTATATTGTTGTTGTACAGCAACATTTGACCTCATTTATAAAGCTGGATACAAACAGATTTATTCATAAATCCTATGAACATTTACACAAGAAATTTGGTATTCATGGAAATCGCTTACATAAATAATGCACATGGATGATGCTGTCATGTTTAAATAGCTTGGTTCAATTATACACAAATTCAATGAATATTTTGTGAAACCCAGCCATTTCATATTCAAGGCATTAACTAAGGAAATATTAAAAAGTAAAAAAATAAAGAAAGGAAGCCAATGTGTTAGATAAGACCAATCATTCAATGAAGAATGCTGCTGTATAAAAGGAAAATTAACTGCTATGAGTTGGATACGTTTTCCACAGCATCTTCTTTTAATGTTTTAAAAATTCTTCTTTTTGTTTTAAAAATTCAAACAATTTATTAGAGCCAGCACTATGTGACCCATAAGTCTGGTATGTCTCAAGCTGCAAAGTCTCATATACTCCCTAGCGTGCCATCATCTGGCTTACTTTGACACTTCCTGCTTTTCCAACAAAAGCCACTCTAGGCCTTTTCCGCCATCAGGGAGGGCGCATTGGCACATTCTGTCAGAGAATCATAGAGACACTTTCCTTTGAATGAAAAAAGCAGTTTCCCTGTGTGATGCACTTGGTGTCCATGATCTCCTGGGTAAAGCATATATATATATATATATATATATATATATATATATATATATATATATATATATATATATATATATATATATCCATTTTCATCTTCTCACCTTACCTGATTCACATCTACTTTGCCTTTTCTGTCATTCAGCTGCAGATTTTGGGCTTTTCAATGGGTTGTTATGCTATTAAATTATATATAGTTTTATTGGCATAGATGTGAGCCAAAATAACTTTCACTTCTACCTATGAGAATGTCATTTTTGTTCTGTGAGCTTTGCCTTTTATGGAGTTTTGTGGGCGTCACCAAATGCAAATCAGCTATTCCATGTACACAATGTCCTACAATTTACATGTGATGTATCGTACTTTCCATAAATATTAAAGTATTGGCAGCCTTGACTGCGTTTGGCTGTGCATGCTACCATTAAAGCAAACACTGTGTTTTGTGCTTAATAGTTCAGCCTGTGAAGTAGATACAGTATGTTGTGACAGCAGTCAAATGTTAATGTCAATTGTGAAAAGCCTGGTTTTATTTCAAACATATTGCAGTATTTAACTATTCATATTCTGACGATCTCGCCTGCAGATGGCGCTGCGGTGGCGACGTGCACGGAGAGCCGGAGGGCGTGCGCATGGACGATAGGGACTTTGTTTACAATGGACAAGTGCACCTGTTTTGGTTTCTGTTCTGTCCCCTCCCTGTTTAGTTATTGGCGGAGGTGCGAGGGTGTGTTTAGATTGTTTCCAGCTGCCTGAGTTCACGTTTGATTGCGTTTGTTATTTAAACCCCTTGTGTTGCTGCGCACGTCGTGCAGTATTATTTACGTTAACCAGCCAACGAAGTCTGAGTATTGTATATGCGTTTCACTAAACAAGTCTACAGTTATGTTCATGCTAACTACCTTGATGCTAAGCGGTCGTGTGTTCATGTCCTGTTTATTGGTATATGCCTTGACTCAAGTTTCCTGTTGTGTTCTCGAATTGCGCTTCATGTGTAAGACCGCGGTTTTTGTTCGTTGACTTTGTATGAATAAAGACAGTCATCTGAACTTGCTTTCCGCTTCCACGCCCGTTTCGTAACACATACATCCTGAGAAATCCTCATAGATCATACATCCAGAGAAAGTGCTTTGTTATAGGAAACCAGCATGTGCAGCTAGGATATAAAAATTAGATACTATTATATCCAGTGCAGGAGTGATGTAGCCATATTTTCGTTTCAAGGTGGTAACGTCACTGCACTATTAAACTGATAAGTGCAACATTTCTTTGACAGACAGCAATAGAAGTCAAGGTGGGATTCAGAAATTGTCATTTACCATCAATAAGTCTTGTACTATTACGTATAGGAACTCAAATGCCTTTATAACAGTTCCACTAAACAATTATTAAAATAACATGTAAGTAGCAGGGCACGGTAGCGTAGTGGTTTGCAAGTTTGCCTCACAACTTCAGGGTTAAGGGTACGATTCCTGCCGCAGCCCTGTGTGTATGGAGTTTGCATCTTCTCCCTGTGCTTTGGGGGTTTCTTCCGGGTACTCCAGTTTCCTCCCCTAGTCCAAAGACATGCATAGTAGGCTGACTGGCATCCAAAAAGTGTCCATAGTGTATGAATGGTTGTGTGATTGTGGCCTGCGATGGACTGGCACCCAGTCCAGGTTGTGCCCCATGCTCCAGTTCCCTGCGACCCAGTAATGATAAGCAGTACAGAAAATGGATTGATGGATGCTAGCAAATAACACCCTGTAGTAAACTTCTAGTACTTTCAGCTTTTACAAAGAAATGGGAAAAAGAATTATTGCTAGTTAACAGTTAAATCTGTTTCTCATCATAGCTGGTGATAGCCAGTAAAATGTTATTGATGTGATTAAGCAAACAAAGGCACAAATTTGTTTGATGCTTGGAATGTTTGAACATGGTGGAAATTGTAATGATGACTTTGTTGACTGTTTATGAACATCATTATACAATAACTGGACAGAACAATGATATTTAAGAGATGGACAGCCACTCCTGTCAGCAAAAAATATGAAAAAGATATTACATGGTCTATTTCCAACTGTCCAGTTTTAGTAAACTTGTGCCCACGGTAGCCTCAGATTCCTCTTCTTGGCTGATGGTAATCATCTACTACTAACATTCTATGTATAGTAATTTTTCATTTTGCTTTTTTGTCACTGACATTTAGCTTAATTTGTCATTTCTCAAGCTAATCATTCAGAATCATGATGATTCTGTGTCCACTGCATTCAACCAATCTAAAATTTATACTATTTTTAGCTGCACCCCTATGTCCATATTCTTTCCTTTTGGTTCTCTGAGAAGACCTGCTACCCATACCATATCAATACCATCATCAAGGATAATGTGGGACTGGATGTGTGCAGGAGTTTGTTATAAAGAGGTCAGTGCTCTACAGGCCACAGATATCAGTGCCACAATCAGACTGTAATCATGCCTGGAAGGTGCTCAGCGTCCGATTAGCAGTCTAACACGGCCCTCTGAGGGTGATTCACTAAACGACTAAATGTCTGGCCCAAATGATTCAGTAGCTTCGTTTTGTGTGTGCGTGCGTAATGCAGAGAGATCGCATAGATATGGTGAGCGTCAACAATGCAGGAAGGTCATCACTATCAGCAGCAATCACCTTAAACATAAACACACACACACACACACACACACACACACACACACACACGCATACACACACACACACATTTAGACAATAAGGTGCCATAAATGTGATTTTCTATGACAGTAGGAACAACCTGTGGCATATCTGTGGCAAACAATGATGCTGCATATTTGAGTAAGGGAAAAAAAGGAAAAAAGGAGACGAGCAAGACTAATCTCTTTAACATTGACATGACTATGATGGAGTATTAACTGGATGCTAACGCAGGTGGATTTAACACACAATAAACTCACAATGCTACTTGCCAAGTGAGTCGCTGTCAGTGTGTTTTGCCTTGATTGGCTTATAATGAAAAGTGCTTACCTCACTGCCCTCACAATAACCATCTGACACCAGAATTGTTCAGACTACATACTCCTACACACCTCCTATCTGTCTCTCTTTCTGTCCTTCTCTCTGTCTCCAAATCCCAAGGCTTTGCTCATGCTCTCGTATGTTTGGATTATGATTGTGTAAAGAGCCTCCTGAGACCTAGAATAAAACTGATCAGTATCAAAGCATGTGTGCATATTGTTCTGTACCCATGTGTGTGTGTGTGTGTGTGTGTGTGTGTGTGTGTGTGTGTGTGTATTCTGTTTGTGTGCGTTTAGGGTTGTGGGTCTCTCAGTTCAGCTCAGCTCAGCTCATCCCTGGATAACTAGGAGAAAATTGGCCCGAGGAAGATTATGCTCTATCTGCTGCTACAAGGCATCCACTGCAGACCAATGCACAGAGGCAATTTGGCTCTCGGCAGCATCGGGAAATTGCAGAGCATATAAGATTTCATAGTGTTTCATCCCATCAAATATTCAGCAACCCCAAATCGTTGATTGGCCTCAAAGCCATATGCTAATGGTGGTACTATTTCAGATGTGAAATTCCTGGCTCAGATGTTTTGCTTTTCTAATTATCGAGCAGCAATGAAAATAAAAACCAAATGGACACAAATCCAGTCTCATAAACTTTAATATCACTTTACTTAAGGAGTTCATATAGCTACATGACACCTATGTAAGCTCTTCATGATAACCAAGATAATCCTACATCAACTCTTATATTATAGATTATACTAATTGCTTTTTGTCAATTTTGATTGACATAAGGTTGTGGGGGCATGGTGGCGTAGTGGTCAACACGTTTGCCTCACACCTCTGGGGTTAAGGATGTGGGAGACACCCTGTGTGCTGCAGGGGTTTCCTCCAGATATTCCAGTTTTGTCCACCAGTCCAAAGACGTATCGTAGGCTGATTCGCATCTCTAAATTGTCCGTAGTGTCTGAATGTGTGTGTGATTGTACCCTGCAATGGGTTGGCACCCATATAAGGGTGTCCCCTGCCTTGTGCATCAAGTTCCTTGGGATAGGCTCCAGGCTTCTCACAAATCTGTGTAGGATAAGCAGTACAGAAAATGGATGGATGGACATATCACCTGAACCAAACCTTAGCACAACCAGAGGCGTAGCTACAGGGTAGGCAAGGAAGCCCCCTTAAGGCTGACACTTCCATAAAAATTGCAGAACTCACTTTAAACCTCCAATGGGTGATCTACGATGCTATAAAAGGTACCCTCCTAAAGGGGGGCCCATTTCACTGTTAAGTTTGACTTGCATACATTTATTTTGAATGTCAAAATGAAGAAAACTTACCTGTCTGGAAACCAGAAAAGACAAAGAAAACAGTAAGAAGAAGAGAAAAAGAGGAAGCAGAACTGTGTTAATACTGAAGTTAATCTAATAATTAAATAATTAAGCATAACAATTGTAGGTAAAGGGATGAAAGCAAGCAGCTAGCTAGGAGTTGGCATTCCATTTGGAGCATGTAAATGTTAATTATCTAGCTAGTTATTATTATTTTTTTTGGTACTTTCAAAAAACAGAATGTTAATTTAGGGGTGGGGGTGGGGGATGGGGGGGTGTAGTAGATGTTGTAAGATTTCATCCTACAACTCAAAGCATATTTTTGGTCCCATGGGATGAAAGTATGACATGCGTGATTCAGAGTATAGTTCACTCAATCTAGATTCCTCAAATTAAAGCTGACCTTGTTTATCAGACATTGTTTCAAATGCAATATACTGTAGTGCAAATCTGTACAATTTGTTGCTTTATAATTACTTTATAATTATAATCATTATAATGAACTCTGCATGTGTGTTTGTGTGACTGTTTTATATTTGAGAATGTGTTGTGTGTGTGTGTGTGTGTATGTGTGAGAGAGAGAGAGGGAGAGAGAGAGAGAGAGAGAGCACAGCTGTGCATAGTGCAGAGTCAGTTGAAGGCAGTGGCTGCAGCTAGAGGATTAGCAAAGCAATTACAGTGGCTTAAAGTCTGTTTACTGCATCTGTACCTGCAGCTCCGTGGTGTGTGTGTATGTGTGTGAGAGCATTTTGTGGGCTTAGCAAGGGTGTGCACTTGGAGGAACTCTCTCGCTGAGAACTATAGAGCTACGTATAGATAGTATCCAGACAGTGGCTCAGACTGGGCTGATTCATGTCACACTGGTATAAATTCAGTTCAGTAGTGTGTGTGTGTGTGTGTGTGTGTGTGTGTGTGTGTGTGTGCGTGTGTGTTTTAGAGAGAGAAAGAAATGATGCATTGCAGTAGAAAATAACTCATTTATGGCAATATTTTTTCAAACACATTCACATTTTCTTCTCCTATTACATCTCTAACCAGGTAACTGAGCCTGAGCACTGACATCACTGAAGTCCACTCAAGCTCACATCCACCAGATTAGAACCATACCATGAGAAATGACTTGATGGCTAAATCCACCACTTTTTAAATAGAGTTATCATTTTAAATAAACTGTTACTTTGCCAGACGCCTTTTCCAGTGTATCCAAATGCTGGAACTCATATACACTCACTGGCCACTTTATTTGAAGCACCTGTACACCTGATCATTCATGCAATAATCCAATCCGCCAATCATGTGGCAGCAACACAATGCATAAAATCATGCAGACACAGGTCAAGAGCTTCAGTTATTGTTCACATCAAACAATAGGATGGTAAAAAATTAAATCCTAGTGACTTTGACTGTGGCATAGGGGTTGGTGCCAGGTTTAGTTTGAACATTTCTGAAACTGTGGCACTCCTGGGGTTTTTACACACAGCAGTCTCTAGAGTTTATATTTTAAAAAATGGTGTGAAAAACAAAAAAATATCCAGTTCTATGAGTGGAAACACCTTGTTGATGAGAGAGGTCAGAGACCAATAACCAGACTTCTTCAACCTGACAGGATTTGAATAAGTCACAGTAACTTAAATAACCACTCCTTAGAACCATGGTGAGCAGAAAAGCATCTCAGTGTACCCTTCTGTCCTTGGCTGACTTCTGCTGTTGTAGTACATCCACTCCAAACTTTGCTGTGTTGTACATTCTGAGATGCTTTTCTGTTCACCACTGTTGTAAAGAGTGCTATATTTGAGCAAATGCCCCAGCTAATGAAACAGTTGATGTAATCTCTTTTCCCCCAAACCTTTGGTGATATACAGTATAAACATCCATCCATCCATCCATATTCTGTACTATTTCTCCTACACAGGGTTGCGAGGAGCCTGGAGCCTATTCCAGGGGACTCAGGGTTCAATCGCACACACATTCACATGACCATTCTAACACTACAGGCAATTTTTTAGAGATGCCAATCAGCACACCAGGCATGTCTTTGGAGGAAACCAGAGTACCTGGAGGAAACCCCCAAAGCATGGGGAGAACAATGCAAACTCCACGCACACCAGGAAGAGATGGGAATCGAACCCCAACCCTGGAGGTGTGAGGCAAACATGCTCACCACTAAGCCACCATATCCCCCAGTATGAACATATACATCATAAACACAATAAGTGGTTCGGCTGTCGTTAGGCAGTGAATTTTGTACATCACATTATTTCAGCATCAGTCCTGGAGATCCTAATGTGTATTTTATATTATATGTTGATTATTATTATTTTTGCACACTCATGATCAAATCCTTCACAAGCTGGGTCAGGTGTGAAGTGTCAAAGGTGTTAAATCTATTATTGGTGATCAAAAAGATCTCAAATTTTATATTTGTTTGATTGAAATTGATAGTTCACATAGGAATGTTAAAACAATTTTTTTTAAAAAAAAACTTGTACTAAAGTTGTTGTTTGTTATTTTTAATGAGATATTGCGATATCAGATTTCCTTCTGGCAATACAACAAGCAAGTACAAGAAAGAATTTCTGTTATTGCAGGGTTGAATGGAATTTCCATTAAAGAGAAAGATGTTCATAGTGGAAGTGGATTTTGTAATTCTGTAGCACATTGAACAAATCAATACAAAAGATATCTTTAAAAAAAAAAAGATATCTAATCATAGAGGGAGAGGGGAAATAAATCTGCAGGGACTGTAAGTTTATAAGAGAGTTTAAATGGTTTTTGGATGAGAGTAGAGGCTTATTTCCTTGAAACCCTTCCAAACAACTTGCGGTGATTGTAGGTGACTTTGGATTGTATTTTTGGAGACTTTCTGACCCCAAGACACAACTAACTTCTACAATTCTCCAGTTGTGATCCTTGGAGATTTTTTGGCCACTCGAACCATCCTCTTCACAGTGCTTTGAGACAATACAGACACATCCAATTCAAGGCTGATTCATAACACTGCTTGACTGGAACTTCTTCATTATTGCCCTGATGGTGGGAGTGGCCATTTTCAATGTTTGTGCTATTTTCTTATAGCCACTTCCCATTTTGTGAAGCTCAACAACCTTTTGCTGCACATCACAGCTATATTCCTTGGTCTTATCCACTGTTATGAAGGACTAAGGGAATGTGGCCTATGTGTTACCTCATATTTATATCCTTGTGAAAAACAAAGTCATGGTTGAATAATTTCCTGTTCCTAGACACCCAGGTGTACTAAATAAAAAAAAAAAAATCAATAGGAATATACTTAAAATATATTTTTCTCATATGAATTCATGGGGTGCCAATAATTGTTGCAGACCTATATTTAACAACAATTTTTTTTTTTTATTGATAAAGCTGTGTTGTGTTTGCAATTATTTGAACAAAATATCAAAAGGTTAAACAATAAAGACAATTTTTCACAGCCTTCTTTTTTACCAAGGGTGCCAATATTAGTTGAGGGCACTGTATATGTCAGAGATTTCTCTTCACACTGAGTGCCGGAGCGAGCAGTGACAAAGCATGACAGTGCACGCTTCCGGAGTGTCAGACTTTGTTTACCGTGACACGTGTCTCCTCCCCGTAATGTTATTGGTTGTTTCCTAATGTGTCTCAGCTGTTCTGTGTTATGCTCTTTGATTAGTTTGCATATTTAAACCCCTGTGTGTCTTTGTCTTTCCGTGTGAAATATTGCATTTTTTTGTTTTGTCGCCAGAGCTATTCCAAGCCATTCTTTGTCCTTGTTTTCTCAGTTTTCTGATCCCGTCCGTAGTTTGTCTTTTTTGAACTTAGCCTTGCCTCATTTGTGTTGTTTGTTGATTGCCCGACCCACACCTGTTTTTGACCACGTCTTTGCATATCGTTTGGATTTGTCTGCCTACCTCAAATAAAAGCTTTAACTGCACTTGCACCAGTTTCCACGCTGATTACATGGCTCGCTCTCTCTCTCTCTCTCTCTCTCTCTCTCTCTCTCTCTCTCTATATATATATATATATATGTACATATGTGTGTGTGTGTGTGTGTGTGTATATATATATATATATATATATATATATATATATATATATATATATATATAATTATCTCTGAATCCCCAAAACAGTGGAAATTTCTAAGGGAATAATTTGGGCTGTGATGAACGCTCCAGGCTATTTACGCTGGACTCAGTGACTCGGTCTCCCATGGAGAGAAATGGAGGGAGACCAGAGAGAAGCATATGGCCCTCCAGGGACAAAAAGTGTGTGAGAGAGAGAGAAAGAGAGAGAGAGATGGCTTTAAAGAATGAGAGAGCATCAATCAGTGTGGTGGAAGTGAGAAAAGGGATAGAAATGGAAGTATAAAGGGGTGTCTGTGTGTGTGTGTGAGTGTGTGTGTGTGCGTGTGTGCTGGTGCATCAGGCCGATGGTTGGATAGTGCTAAGCCGAGTAGTCAGGCTCCAGAACCCTGCTGATACACTTTCTGCTCCCCTATCCATCACTGCCCTAATCAGGCTCGTTTCAGAAGTTCTCTCTCTCTCTCTCATACATACACACACACACACACACACACACACACACACAGAGACACACAACCTTATCACAGCAGGCCCTACGAAGAAAGGGAGAAAGGGTATATACCGGGCTCTAGGTATTTGTGAAAAAGGACAGTGTGTAAGGGAGAATGAAAGATGGAGGAAGCTAGATTGCCAGTTCCATTGTTTTCCCATATAATAATAATAATAATAATAATAATAATAATAATAATAAATAAATTTTATTTGTATGGCATCTTTCTCAAACCCAAGGTCACTTTACATCAGGATAATAATAATAAAAAATCTTAAAGTAACACACAAAGAATCAGAAAAGTCACAGGACAGTTAACAGAGTGAGGTGAAGGATGAAGTGATGGAAAGTATATTGTGAAATGGGCTGGAGCTACTCATTTACAATCAGGGAGTTATAACACTGAGTGGCGTGATGCGTTTGGAGTTGTGTTTTGAAGCAGAAAATGGAGGAGATTTCTCAAAGGCTCTGAGGAAGTGAATTCCATAACTTGGACACAGCGACACTGATGGACCTACTGCCCATAATTGTTTTACAGTCACTGGATTAAATCAGTGTTTTTTCAGCTATATCTTCTTTAACTGCTTCATCCTGGTCAGGCTTGCTGTGGCTGTGCATCTGGAGCCAATCCCAGGAACACTTGGGCGTGAGGAGGGAATACACCCAAACAGGGAACTCAGTCTATCACAGAGCAAAGTGCATACACATATTCACAGCTAAAGGCAATTTGGTGTAGCCAGTACACCTACCAGCATGTTTTTGTACAGTGGGAGGCAACCGGAAGAAACTCATGCAAACATGAGACGAACACGTGTTCCCGAGATTACGATCGAACCAGGGAGACTGGGTTATTATAATATACTGTACTTGTGATTGTGAGCTTACATACAGGGTTTAGGTAGGTCATCTTTTGAGTTTTAAGGACCTTTGGATTGTTTTTCTCACTCAGACCTGGCAATCCTTGTACGGAGAATAAGTGGGAAGAGACTTCAAGCGAGTCAACAGAGAGAATGAAAATTCCTGCAAACAATTAGGTCTCATAAATAAATAAAACCTAATGATTCAATGAAAGACAAAACACAATGACACACTGCAGTTTCCTCAGAGGGTGAATAAAATCAAGCAACATGCTCAATAACTCAGCACCACCTGAAAAACTAATTCGAACACAATCTATATGTATTCATGGGAACCGAAGGCTAAAGCCCATACTGTGACTTCTTCTCTATTGTACATCAATACAGCATTCATTTCAATCCTATTAGCACTGACGGCAAATTAGCATTCAGCTCTGTGTTCAAAGCTTTCATATCAATACAGCATTCATGCGTTTTCAATTTCAATATAGTATTTCTCCCTATTTCATACTGCTCAAATCAGAGAGTCTTGGAGTCTTATAGGAAAATTAAATATTGTGTCCTCGATTATGTACTGAGAACACAATAACAAGTGTAGCTAGTCTTGTTAGTGGATTCTTGCAACGAATAGTTGTACACCATGTTACATACCAACCTACTTAGATCCACCTGACTTGCATATCAAAGCTGTCCCTCTGGGCACAAGCAAGAGTCAAAAAGAATTTCTGTTGTGTATGCGTTATCATTTTCATCATGTGCCTACACCAATCTTGGCAGCCCTGCAGCATTGCAGTAACGGCTTCAATCTTTCATTCACAACCAAGAAAGAGAGAGAGAGAGAGAGAGAGAGAGAGAGAGAGAGAACTGTCCAGTTTTCCATGAAAGAAGATTACAAAAAAAAAGAGAGATGTTTTTTTCTTGGCCTACATAACATGCTCCATTTCCTTCCCTCCCCAGTGGCTACTAAGCACATGTGGGAGGAGCTAATGTAACAGCAGAGTGTATCAATCACTCCTCACCAACTAATCACTTTCCATCAAACAAGGGAAACAGGTGTTTATATGTGTTTAGATATTTGTAAATTAATTTGCTATCACACCAATACGTCCATGTCTCTCAGGATTTGAGTCTCCAGAAAGACATAGGTAATATTCTGGTTTTGTACTAATACTTTGACGAACACAAATCTCCAACTACTCCTCCCTCGTTGATCTTCCAGATGCTTTGGCAAGTATATGACCCACTTCTGCAAAGAGTTGCTCCAGAGGCGGGTGCTACTCGATCACGCTAATGACACAAGGCTCTAAGTGACCTACATGTGGGCTGTGGGCTGTGGCACACTGCCAGTGGTGCCTTTCAATAAAGCAAAGCGATGTTTTAAACCAACATTTTAATCAAGTCCGCAGGGATATGCCTTCCAGTTCACATCTTACTTTTTAATGTCTTTATGTTTGGTACAGTGAAACCCTCAGGACAAAGTCTCAACATTCCTCTACTACCAAAGTTCTCGATTTAGACCTCTGGGACTCACTAGCAGTCCACATGTTTGTCCTTATATCCTTATGATTTGTCTAGTGTAACCATAAGAACTAGCAGACCTCAGGGATATGCCATTTATTCCAAATATTTGTCATGTCTTCATATTGTGTACAGTGTAACCTTCAATGTAAATCATTACCTAGTGTGTACAAGTTCTCACTAGAACTCTGTCCCCAAGTTTCATCATTCCTCTATTAGCAAAGTTCTCAATTCAGACCTCCGGGACTCACAAGCAGTCCAAATGTTTGTCTTTAGGTTTTGTATAGTGCAAACTGTTTTAACCAACAATCTTAATCCAAACCCCAGGGATTTGCCATTTATTCTACATTTTCTTCTAATGTTTTTAAGTTGTGTACAGTGTAACCCTCAATAAAAACCATCAGCTAGCTTCTACTAGTAGTACAAATTCTTACTAGGACTATATCATTAGTACCAAAGTTCTCAATCCAGCTGTCAGGGAATACCATCCACCAATAGCTCCACAGATATTTGAAACAATTTACTAATGAACAGCCTTAACATTCATTTTTCTTCATTAGCATTAAACACATTTCATATGAATGGACTTTTTATGTGTGCTGAATCTTTGTGTTTACACATTTCCTGCTTTATAAAGTTGAAGTCTTGTTTAATGTATTCAAGATTATACATGTTTATTCATTTCCAAGTAAACTTCAGCCAGGTCATGAGCATCCTACAGCTCTCAATGTATCCTAGCAGCTAGAACAAACAGGGTTCTTGAGTAGCACAACCAGCTAAGACGCTGCTTCTCCAAATGTAGACCTGGGTTCTGTTGTTGTAAATTGGATTTGATGCCCAGTCATGAAAAGACTATGCACTACTGGGAGTTGAGCCAAATGGGACCCTAGGAGAATGTATGGTTTCCATGAAGGCTTTCAGTCAATCAGGTCGTTGAATTACCTAGTGATAGTCAAAGGACTAGACAAGTGGTCCAATTTTGAAGATATTTTACCATTTATAAAGGAGTGGGTGTGTCATTAGTTCAGTACTGATGACGCTCCCAAGTGACCAAGACTTTATCCAATGCTTTCACTTACTTCTCCTAAAATATGTTTTGCAGTATATAACATAGGTAAGCTACAGTAGGTCAGGGGTGGACAACTCACACAACAGTATGTATCCATAGAGCAAATATCTTTTGTGTTATGCAAGAAGAGATTACCATGGCAAAATAACCAACATATTGGTGAACGACTTGCAGATTTTTTGTCAAAGGCTCAAACATGATGTGATACTTCAGAATCTTTGATAGAAGAGGGTAATGAAATGGCTAAACAGGGCTCTCCTCTCCCTAGGAATTAAGTTAGTTTCCATTAGTCTGTATTAATACACTTAACTATATAACTTGCTAACTGTATTCACTAGCTAACACTTTTTAAACCAGTGAATTAGGTTTCTGGGCAACCAAAACATGTGACTGGTGAGCACACTGGAGTTTTCACCTGCCCAGTCCACTTATGTAATCAATATTCTTTGATTACCTGATTTGGAACTGGGTGGATTGAACATATCTGCCTATCTACCATATCTACCTATCAGAATAGGAGTCATTGCTTACTGGGTTGAGAACTGCTAGTTATTATTAACACCTCTAAAGAAACTTTGTGTAAGCCATCAGCATCTGAAAACCGGTGGTGGCAGGAAGTAATTGGAAGAATCCAATGATAGTGGAAAATACTCTTGCAAGCCAGAATCGTCCAGGTTGAAACTGGCACTGTGCAGTGGTTCCTAGTCCTTTATTATTTTCCCAGCACTAATCTGATCCAGATAATCAACTAATTCATTATGCAAATTCCATGTTAGAGTAAAGGTAAACAAAACATCTTGTCCCCAGGACTAGAATCAGGAGCCAGTGGTATTCCAGGGACCCATTTATTTTTAGTAAGCAGCATTCTTATGTAAATGTGTATGTTTTTGGACTCACTAGTGCAGGGCATGTCTGGCAGGTCTCCATCTGCTCTGTAGTAGCCGTTCCTGCAGACGCAAATAGTGGAGGCCTCAGATGTGGACCTGCTGTTGGGTGGACATTGCAAACAGAGCCCTGTGCCCTGCATGGACTTAAATGTACCAGGAGGACAAGCTGTGGAGAAAAAAGAGAGAAAATGTAGTTCTTAGATCATAACCAACACAGCTGAAAATTGCTGAAAAAATACTTTCATTCTCACCACTGAAAAACACATAAAGAGAAAGCTATGCTAAGAAAAATAACACAGTAAAGCCATACTTTGCTATGTTGCGCTAGATCGTAAAACTAAGTCAATCATAGCCTCTACACTATAGCCTAATGGATGAAAGGAACATTTATTATTTAACCCTGAATAATCCTCTTTAGACACCATTTACGTCCAGTTCTCCAAAAGCTAGCCTATAAATCTAAGCAGGGCGGTATCATATGGATCCATATAACCACAGCTGCTCTTGCTTGAGGTGTTTTTTATAACATATCACAGCCACAATGGGCATAACTGGAAAGAAAAAAAAAAAAACAGACTTACAAGAAGACCCCAAACAGCGATTCATTTTCATGCAATAAATGAATAACACCAGAGTGCACATACTATAGCTAGATGACCCAGCAACATCATTAAATAAACCTTAAACAAAAACCATATATTTTTTATTGTTTAGAGCATGGTATAAGCTTGATTTATGAGTCACAGTGTTGCTGTACGACTCACTGTAGGACGACTCATTTGGGACCGATTTGCCAAAAGCATATAAATCTATGTTTGAAATCAATTTCAGCTGAAATACTTCAGAAGTAAGAGACAATTAAATGAATTCTTTACTATCCCTTGTTAGAATAGACATGTCTGCTTTGTTGTGACTGCTAACCACATAGTTAGGCCAAAATGATGTAACACAATGCCACTATCTGTATCTGTATCTGTGTAATATCCATATGTGTGTCTGGATTTAAACTCAATGTGAGTGTTGATTGAACCTGAAGGTTTTTTTTTTTCTAATTACAAACTGTACTACTATGCCCCGGAAACACTTGAAAACATTGGTTGGGGGGTTGGGTGGTAGAAACAGCAGCACTGTCAGCATGTTCTGTTCCTCAACTACAGCTAAATCATTCAAGTTTATATTTGAGCTTAACTAGAAATGTCAATGAGGCTTTTATTTATTTATTTATTTTAAATAACACTTGTGTACTTATTATTTTTGTTTGTACCTAGAGTGATATTTTCTAAGAAATTTACTTAGCCAAATTTAACCAGCTACAACCCAGGCAGTTATTAAAGATGAATGAATAAATGTTGTAAATGTACATGTGGTCTTTGCTAGTCCTTCAAGCTTCATATCTGACCTCTCATTCCCACTCACATTGACATAAAAACCTTGAGGGGAACCCAGTCATGATGCACCTTTAGTCTCAACCAGATGCCATGTGAACCATAAAATTTAGGCAAGACTTTGCTATCTGACTAGCACCGCAAGCAATCATACATAAGCAGATACCATTCTATTCAATCCCTAGCAGGCAGACTCAAAGTATTGAGCCTATACGAGTGCAAACAGAGATAACAGATTGAACAGCTGATATGACTGAAACACAGGCTAAAGTGATAGCGGCCTCCATGGACCTTGCTGGAATAGATTCGAACACACGGATAGCTTTGCTTGTCAAAGTAAGATAAAAGGATAGACATTAAGGACTAAAGCTTTAAGAGGAAGAGAGATAGAAAAAAATTGAACTAAAAGACACACAAAGAGAGAGAGAGAAAGTGTTTGTAACCGTTTAACTTGCTGCAGTGTGAGGAGCAACTGATTTAGCCAGGAAAGTGGTTTATTTCTTGTCTATATTTGCAGATAATGATGAAACTGAAAATATAGATGTATTGCATTTAGGAAATTATAACAGCAGAACAATTTCATCTGGGTTATTAAAATAAATATTAGCTCCTATCTGCAATTTGGCTCGAATTTAACTAATATTGGAGGTGAGGGAGAATTAGGTGTTCTCCACACAACCGCAAACAGCTGCACTCATATGGAACACTGGCTAATTAATGTGCTATTATGTTGGCAACAAACGACTGTCAAATCCTAATGTCTCCCCAAAACTAAATTTCAGCAATTACCTAGTGATACCGTACCAATATTGTGTATTATTGTGCTGCTACTCATGCATATGAATCACTGCTCATTAATATGCATTACATGGCACAGATGGGAGGGGCGTGTATGATTAATATGTTAATTATATCACTTGGCACATCCATTTGCACATTTGCAAGATCGATTGAGAGAGATAGAGTATAAACAAAAAGCAAAATGAGTGACCGGAAAAAGATGGATCGCAGTCTAACACATCCAACACAGGGAAGGATGAAGGAGTACTGTTCGCATGTTTTAATAAGAGAGGACAGGAAAAACTCATCGCTCTTTCTCAGTCCTGTTGGTGATGGAGAGTTCGAATGCCCTCCCCAAAAGCCTTTTGAGATTTAATTAAACATTTTATGCCTCATTAACACAAAAAGATATGCAGAGTTCTGAGGGCAGATCAAATTTTATTAGACAATTAAATATTTAACTGTCCTTTAGCCCCACTGTGCATAACGCAACTCTATCAACTTCAAGAGCACAAGAAGGCTTTTATATACATCCATTTTCCAGCCTGGTGAACAAAGGAGCTTCAGAACATTATGTGCCATCAAGTACAATAGGCTTAAAAGGCAGGTGAGGAGATGACCTGGAAAAACAGAGCTAGTACTAACAATAATTTCTTTCGGCAAAGGGGATAATAATAATGTAATTTAATTTAAATTAAATGTAATTTAAATTATATTTTTAAAAATTAATTTTGGCTTGGTTTCATTTGTTTGTTAAGACATTTCTGCAATTTGTGGTGCACTGTTTGTTTGGTTATTACAAATAAATTTACAATTTCATTACAGTGCAAATGTTTGAGCACCCGTCCTTCACAACCATAAATCACATCTGCAAACCATCTACTTTAGTCATCTATCAGCCTTTCTATCCTTTTAGGAATGTTTCCCACACTTCTTTGCAAAATGTTTTTATTTCAGAACGATTGTTAGATCCACCTGCAAGCACTGCCTGACTGAACTTGTTACAAATGTGTTTAGTACATCTAATACAGTATATACATTTAGAAATTCTATTTATAAAGTCCTGACAACTTAATGCTTCAACTATATATAGCGAGAGAGAGAGAGAGAGAGAGAGAGAGAGAGAGAGAGAGCGAGAGAGAGAACCTAATGCTTATTACCCAGACCAGTCACTTTTCCTATGCACATCAAGGAAGGAAGTTCTAGTCATCGTAATCATACATAGCAGTCAAATACAATCATGCAGTATATACAGAGATAGAAACTGAATGAAAAGGTAATAAAAGAAAAAAAAGGTCACTTTCAAATACAAGCTACTCAAATTCTTCCAGTAGAAGAAAAAAAAATAATAATGCATTAGCTGCAGTATTTAGGTATATCTACTTAAAACTTTATATTTAATTATTTAGTTATTTAATATTTAGTTATTGAAACTACTAGAATACACTTTATCAAAACAAGGTAGAAATAATTTTTTTCTCTGAATTCTTTGCTAATTAAAAGCCAGGCTAGCACATTCCTAAAATATCACATACTGTATAGTATTTTATTATATGCCATATATTGGTAGGCCTACAAGTACAGTATAACATAATATACAAGTGTAGTATAACATCTACATCAGTTTCAGTTTTTATTTTGAATTGCAGTATAATATTCATTTTGGTAACACTTGAGTTGAGTTTAAGCGACTACCTACAATAGACAAGTCCTTTGTAACATCATGACAGTAATCCATCTGACATTCTAACGTGTGTCAGCCAGGAAAGTGTCATAATGCCATTATGTCAACAAAAATTTATCACTTGACTTATGTGTTGACATCTAAATGACAGTTTTTGTGACAGCTGACATTGAATAAGTCTTTAAAAATATTTATTTAGGTTTAAAGTTGCCATTAAGTGCTTATGTAGCCCTTTGAACACTTTTATCATAAGGGGCTATGTTATTGCACCTTCATGTCCTATAAGGCAGGATTTACGTCCCTTCTTTGTCTGCACTGTATGTTCAATCCATTATTTTCTCCACATTATCCCAGTGAAAGTGTACATGCACACTGCACTCTGCGCAAATATCAACCTCGGCTCCCACTCAGGATGACATGCACACTGCCCACAGCATTTGCCATCTGAGGTGTTCCGTCTACAATGTGATTTCAAATATATAGTGTTTTTATTCTGATTACCTTGCTACCTATATGGGCGAGTTAACAACAGCAGATGTTATTTTAATCTTTTTAATGCAAGAGCGCTGAAAGTTTGGGAAACCTTCTGCTACACAATATTTCTTTTAGTTTTTTTTACTTTTACAATCCTGTAGATTGGAGGCTTACATTACAGAAAACCGAGGTACTGCAATAAATCATTGTTCATGCATGAAATTTAAGAGCAAAATATGACAGACCTCCCGAGTCACAATTGGTCAGCACTACACCTAATTTGCATAACATTGAATCTACCTCAGTGTTTTTCGCAGTGCTGTGAGACAGCGAGATCTCATCACTCACTATCCCACAATCCTTTGGTCATTTTTACTCCCAGTTAATGATGAACGGGTACAAAATATTGGATGGCCGATTCACAGTCAGTGTGCATGTACTGTAACTCAACACTGTGGAACTCATGGAGAGAAAAAGAAACAGCGAAACGGAAGTGAGAATAACAAGCAAAAATTTAGAGAAACATTTGGTTCGCAATGCTTCCCACAACACACACTACACAATCAGAGATGACAGAATGTGTGGGCAGTGTGATGGGGGTTGATAGATAGCTCTTGACCCCGCCCAGCTGACGCTAATGCCACCTTCTGCTTCTGCAACATACACACGCATAGAAAAACACACATAAACACACAGCAATGGATCCCCAAAATGCAACACTTTAACACCTTTTCCAGCCCACACAATAGAATAAAATATAACAGCTATGCAACAAGAAAGACTGCTGGAAAATTAGCTATACATAAAGCCATGCTGCAGGAAAAGGACACCAGAACTGTGCACATGATGCGGCACATGATACATATGGTGGAAAGTAGATGTAAATTTTGTCAATATGGTTTGGTTTTGGCTGGAGTTAAATGGACATACTGGCCAAAAAGTGAAAATAAGTAAAACATAATGAGTTACTAAGTTAAAAGTATTTGGACACCTGACCATCACACCCATATGTGACCATATCACAACTATGGGCATTAACGTGGATTTGGTCCCGTTTGATGTTATAATAGCCTCCAATATTCTGTCAATGCTTTCCAATAGATTTAGGAGTATGGATGTGGGAATTTGCTCATTCAGCCACAAGAGCGTTAATGAGGTCTGGCACTAATGTTGAGTGAGTAGGTCTGGTACACGTTTTTCAATTCATTCCAAAGGTGTACAGTGAGGTTGTGGTCAGGGCTATGTCCAGGCCACATCAACTTTGGCAAACCATGTCTTTATGGAGCTTGCATTGTGCACAGGGGCATTGTCATGCTGGAACAGGTTTGTGCTCCTTAGTTCCAGTGAAGGGAATTTGTAATGCTACAGCATACAAAGACATTCTATACAATTGTGTGCTTCAAACTTTGCTGCAACAGTTTGCTAAAGGCCCACATATGGGTTTGATGGTCAGAGGTGTACAAACATTTAGCCTTAGAGTATATTATTTGGAAATAATAATTTGTTATTAAGTCAAAATTCTAAGTCACTAAGTCAACAGAATGAGATGATATCTTGAAATAACAAGTTACTCACAAGACAATATATTGAAATAACAAGTTATTAAGTGAGAATAATGAAGTCAAAATAAGCAGACAATATCTTGAAATTACTGGTTAAGTCAAGAAAATTAGATTAATATCTTTAAATAATGAGTTACTAAATAAAATTAATGAGACAATATCCTTAAATATTGAGTTACTAAGTCAAAGTAACAACATGGCACTTAAAAAAAATTCACTCCTTCCGGTTCAGGGTTTCTGTACTACATAGTCTATTACAGCAATGATACAGAAGAAAGATTTTTGAAGCCAGAAGGAAATTTTGAAGAACTTACAAAATCACTGGGCCACATATTAAAGAAAGCACTACAAATCTAGCTAGCATAAGTGTATTGATGTATTTATTAGCCCATAGCTCAATATCTAGCAGCTATCACAAGTTAATTGTGGTGGGAATTCTCAATGGTTGTATAAAGTATTTGCATATTGCATGCTGGGCATTGTAGTGGCACAGCACTGATGAGCTAAACTACAAATTGTGTCAAAACACTGAGGCTGGGATACACAGTACAAAGCAATACTATATAATGTCACAAATAATAAATTAAATGCTAGTTTTATGGTGGCATGTCTCAAACAAATACACAATTTGACAGAAATATAGGCATGATTTTGTGTTTAAATAAAATAATATACCACCATACTAAACTGAATTTCCAAGATGTGATGTTTAAGCTGTCAAAAAGTGATATAACTGGGGAAAATCAAAGACTGAAAATGTAGTGAGAATTTTTTTTTTAACTGCCTCTACTAAAGGTCAATTCCTTAAGAGTCAAAAAGAAATCTCTTTATGAAATCTATTCAAAATGATTACTGGCCATTTCATCTGGCATGAAAGCTTTGGAGGTTGCATCTAACTGGAAAAAGGCAAAGCAGAAAAATTGTAATGAAGATTGTGATCATACAAAAGACTGGCAGAAAGGCAGAAAGTCTTATAACATGATTTGAGATTTTTGGTTCATAAAGGCCCTGGAATGTTGTCAGAAGATGAGCTGGCAAGAATTATTTGTTTGAATATGTGCAGATTTTTACAAAAAATAGCCCAAAGTGCTCTGACATCGTTTAGGCTCCAATGATGCCTGCCAATCAGCCAATGATGTATGGGATCTGAAGAAAATCAATTGATTAGTGTTGAGAAATGTTGAGAAACGTAAAGAGATTTTGATATATTGCGCTCTATTTAGTCGATTAAGTGGTAAACCATTTCTTCAAGCATGATAATGACTTGCCCAAACACAGTGCAAAC
The DNA here is from genome assembly GCF_023375685.1 of Ictalurus furcatus. Taxonomy (NCBI): domain Eukaryota; kingdom Metazoa; phylum Chordata; class Actinopteri; order Siluriformes; family Ictaluridae; genus Ictalurus; species Ictalurus furcatus. Next base: position 14,014,940 of record NC_071274.1, read on the forward strand.
ACGATTAAGACCTACTTGTTGCAGAAGTCAAATGGAGCAATTACGCACTCCGTATTAACACATTATCACAGCATTAAGTCAGAATGAACAGAACTGCTGTGTGAGATCACTTCTGCAGAAAAGAAAAGCCAAGGTCAAAGTGCACCTGCCTTTAATAAAGCACTAATTTAGAATCCCATTCAAATCCGAGCAGATGTGCCAACACCTCTGGTTTAGTTGTAACATTTATGATTTTGATCCTCTGTTACAGTGATACGGGGGACACGTGAAAGCTACATGTTTTTTTTGCTTTCTAACCTAAACCAGCAGTCTGACTAAACATGGATCAAATTTATCTGGTGTAAAAGACCATAAAAGGATGGGGAAACGAATGCAAGATGTGAAAGACGAGCATTTCCCCAAGGTAAATTTTGTGCATCTGTGCAAGACCTGTGGATCAAAAAGGTAGACTTTGTCCTGCCTAAATTCGCTACCTAACATTACTCTCTATAATCACCTACCATCATGACTGCCTGTAATCGGCATCAATTGGAATCACCTGCGAGGAAAACAGTGTTGTGAACATCCAGTGTCCCAGTCAGCGCCAACATATGTTGCATCCCAATACGCCTACTTATACTATGCGCTAAAAGTAACTCTTTTTGCGAAGAAAATGTACATACTTTTGAGTGCGTAGCAAAAGAGTACTGCAAGTACTGGCACATACTAACATGTCATGTAACGGAAGAGAACGTTGTTGTCTAGTTACATGCACTGTCACTGGCTGTAAACAAACTCCTCGTTGCATTTCAGCTTTTCTTCATTCTTTAGTCCTTACATAATTCCATCCATCCATTTTCCATACTGCTTATCCTACACAGGCTATCCCATGGGACTCTGGGCACAAGGCAGGGGACACCCTGGACAGGGTGCCAACCCATCGCAGGGCACACTCGCACACACACCCATTCACACACTATGGACGATTTAGAGATGCCAATTGGCCTACAATGCATGTCTTTGGACTGGGGGAGGAAACTGGAGTACCCAGAGGAAACCCCGAAGCACCGGGAGAACATGCAAACTCGGCGCATGCAGGGCAAATATGGGAATCATATCTGAAGTCCAGAGCTAATATGGACTTGTGTTCATTTTGTAACAATTGTACATAGCAAGCTTATACACACAGCAATTTTGGCACCACTGTCTGAGTGACCAGTTAATAAGTTCCACAAAGATTTAGATTTCCATAGGGCTGTCCCATTGGCGATAGAAGCACTTAAACTTCAGAACACTTGGCTGTACTGTAAGTCTGGTTCCAACAACTTGCAGTAACAGCAACATCAATCTCAGTCCAGAAGAGCTAGGAACAGCAAAAATACTGCTTCATAACCATAAACTCCATAAAGTGTCTTAGTAAGGTGCTGAGCCACTACAAGCCACCTAAACGGATTCAGCAGCAGAGATTCTACAAGAGATATAGCCTCAGTTGGTGTTTAGATGATGGTGATGGACGGAGAGGTCCAAAACATCACTCCAAAATGTCACAACTGGTTTTTCCTTTAATTTGTCACCCATCTGTATATACACACATCTTTTTTACAGTCAAAATATAAGAAAATAGGAAATTGAACGGGGCCCGACGCATGAAGATGAGCCTATACAGCTGAGGGGACAGCACTTTATTGGAGAGTATTAACATTGCAGTGGGTGAAAAGATTCCACACACAAAAGAAAATCAAATTGTACGTGCATACAATGTGCTTACATATAGCTTTTTCTTTCTCCCTCTCTGAGTTCCCTTTGCTTTTTCTTTCCTACATAAAGGTCAGAGTTAAAATTCAATTAAATTCTCTCTCTCTCTCTCTCTCTCTCTCTCTCTCTCTCACACACACACACACACACACAGACATTGAGTGACTGTGTGTATGTGCATATTTAATAATCTGCCCTGGGGTTGATGTTTACAGTGTGAGATGTGTTTAAGTGGACAGAATCTGCAGCTGATTCAGCAAAAACACAAATAGCCCACAGCCACTGTACACACACACACACACACACACACACACACACACAGAGACACACACACACACACACACACACACACACACACACACACACTAGTTTCTCTGACCCTGCTAAATGCAATTCCAATATTCACATTTCATGCCAATTGTTTCTCGCTTGTTCCAACCAGCCTGCAATTAATTCACTTTCACTCTTTGCCACATCACACACACGCACGCACACATTCTCACACACACACACACACACACACACACAAATGTACTGAGGTTGACATGGCCAAGGGGGAAGAGAGCAGACAAGAAAGAGAGAGAAAAAAAAAATCAAAAGGCAAATTAGAATTTATAACAGGACCAGGCGCTGCTGGCCTGGCTTTTTAATTCATCAGAAAGCACTGGCAACTTTTATGCATTTATTTATTTATTTATTTGTGCTGATTGAGCTCGCGCCTTATGAGCGTGAAGCTTCTGCATCAAATAAGTTAATTAGCTCGCCTGCCTTCCTCCGTCAGAGGGGAGGGAGCGCAGAGATCCGTGAGGCGCTCAACTACAAACCTCAGAGGCCTTGAAAAAGGAAAAAGAAAGGGGGGGGTGCAGGTTTTGGCGGACAGCCCGATGCATTCGCTGATTCAGAGGAGCAGAGGCGTTCTCTATTCCTCTAAAGAGCAATATGGCTATTCTGAAAGAGATGAAAGAAAGTGTTTCCTCCAAGCTTAAATTTACTAAACCAGAACCAGAAGAGAAATGCTTAGCCTTGTGTGTGTGTGTGTTATTTCTGTAAAAATTTAAAAGAGTATTCTGAAGATAAAACATGTCATCATGACAATTTTGAGTAATTAAAACACAGTTGGGCACAAAGTATCCGGAAAGTGCTGATGCAGTGCAGTTTAAAAAAAAAAAAAAGAAAGAAAGAAAAAAAAAAGAGTGAGATGTCAAGCTGGAGCTTTCCTCATCAACATGGTCACAAAACACATCCTCATATATAACTATATTTTATCTACAGTATATCGAGGACTGTATTATTATTATTATTATTATAAATAATAATATTATTTTGCTATAAGCAGTGCTAAGAGCCCACAGACCAGCAGGGGGCCCCATGACTTTTTAAATAGATATGCAAATAAAGACAATTTATTATCTATTATCTACAGTTTCTGAGGTGGAAAAAGGAAAGGAAAAAAAAAAGAACGGATGCAAAATCACAGGTAAGTGATGGTAATTAATTGGATTTAGTCTATTTGTCCACTTTCTGGTTTCCAGTAATTCAAAAGTTTAGTGGTTATCTAACTAGCTAGCTAGTATCTGGAGTAAGAAGTGTTAGGTTAATACACAGCAAGTTGCTAGCTTGTTACTACTAGCTAGGAAAACAGTAGTGTGTTGACTCATCCAGATTATGAAGTAATAATTCTGTTCATTCTTACATGCATAAAACAAATTAAAATAATTTTTAAAAAAAGAGTAGCGGGCCCGTACATGTTCAGACACATCTATATATAGTAATTTAATTATATATAGATCTATGACTACTAGGGAAAACTTTTTTTGCTTTGTACAGTATACAGAATAGCAGCCCTTATTTGTCAAATGCATTACAGCACAGTGATTTTTTAATTTTTTCACATATCCTAGCTTGTTAGGAAACTGGGGTCAGAGCACAGGGCCAGCCATAATACAGTGCCCCTGGAGCACCAAGGGTTAAGGGCCTTGCTCAGGGGCCAAACAGTGGCAGCTTGACAGTGCTGGGGCTTGAACCCCTGACCTTCTGATCAGTAACCCAGAGCCTTAACCCTATAAGGCTCATATAGGGCGGCTGTGGCTCAGTCGGTAAGGCGGGTTGTCCACTAATCGTAGGGTTGACCATTTGATTCCCGGCCCACATGACTCCACATGCCGAAGTGTCCTTGGGCAAGACACTGAACCCCAAGTTGCTCCCGATGGCAAGTTAGCACCTTGCATAGCAGCTCTACTACCATTGGTGTGTGAGTGTGTGTGTGAATGGGTGAACGAGACACAGTGTAAAACGCTTTGGATAAAAGCGCTACATAAGTGCAGACCATGAGACTGGGTGTGTCATTGCCAACACATACAACCAAGCTGTGTTCATGTTGCCATAACTCTTCAATCGTTTCCGCAATCAAATTAATTCAAATTGCTCTGAAAGCAGACAACCAGCGCTTTTCGGCAATATACGATGTATTACAGTAATATCGTGATTTTGTTACCAATTCCGTAATTACTTCACACGGCTTGCAGGAAGAGCGAAAGGAGGGAATCGAAAGGAGATATACAGAGAGAAACAGATTAAAAAGTTCAGAAACTGCTTCAGAGAGCACCACATTTGAGTAACTGGAGTGAAGGTTGCAAAAATGCCTGGAGAACTGGGGTATGAAAAAAAAAATTGTAACCCAGTGTCACAAAAGCGACAAAAGTGTCACAAAGAATATGCCATCCCTCCACCAAGAGTTCAAGAGCACAGTTCATTTCTGTTTTCTTGGGCTCTCGGCCACGGAAAGCTGTTGCCTTATCGGGATTCAAACTCGCAATCTCACGCCGACAGAAATTTGTTTGTTCATTTTAATTTTCCATTCATTCATTCATTCATTAAAATTTCCCATAATTTTTGGATGTTTACCAGAATTCAGCCACAACGACACGTCATGGGCCCAAGATATAATTATATCTGACCTTGTATTGAATCTTACCCATTATATACTATAACGTGACACAATTCATAACCTTGCCATTGTATATGGTGTTTGAAAAGTCTCCATACATAGGGGAAATTAACATTGTTTAGCAAAATGTCTTCCAAAATGTTTCACACTTTATATTTGATAATTTTTTATAGTTTATATAGATTTTTTTATTCAGATAGACTGTAAGAATACCTTTGACAAAAGATGAACGTATTGAAATCATTCTCATGGCTGTATTAGGAAGCTGTCGCAAGGTTGCAATGGACTTTAACATGGCAAGCACATCACACACGACACTGTTGCCAAATAACGGAAGTGTTGCAGACCAACCGAAAAGTGCTCAGCTCTCATCCACTGATGTGTTGAGTCCCCTATGTACCTATGTATAGAGACTTTTGGGACACGCTGTATAGTCATATTTTACCTAATATATCATCTTACCCACAGTATTTCTTTCCATACCTACATACCTACTGTTTATATTAAATATGAGGGTGAATCATATATATATATATATATATATATATATATATATATATATATATATATATATATATATATATATATATATATATAATTTTTCTACATAATCTCCATTTCATTCAATGTAAGTGTTCTAGCACTTAATGAATGTCTGGATTTCTCTAGAAAAGAAAAAGAATCAATTCTATTTTATGTCTTACTTTTAAGATATTCATTCAACTCACCTTCATACATACAAATCACTATCAATGTATTTACAGTATAAATATCCCAAATATTACACCCTCAAATGATCAACATTTTTATTAAAGCTAGCCTGCAGCTGTGTTTGTGTTTGTGTATGTGTGTGTTTGCTTGCTTGCACCTGTTCTCAGGTTGGAGCTATAACTTCTGAGCATGTCTGGGATGTGTGTATGGATATTCATAGGCACACTGCGCTGTAAAACAAATCACACAGAGGCCATCTGGCCCTTTACGCTCCCACTGGGCTTTTTTCATAAAGAGAGTACAAATATTTACTGCACACACACACACACACACACACACACACACACACACACACACACAACTTCAAAGCTGCAGGTTGTGCAGCCCTAAGGGCCCGAAGGACACACATTGTTCACACTTTCAATCAAACACACTCACAATGCATGTTCTACTGCACACACACACACACACACACACACATGCACACACAAAGCAAAGCAAACTTTACTGAGGGCTATATTCTCAGTATGAACAACTCAAAGTGAAAGTTTGACCTCAGTAACTGAATTTGTATCATCAACTCTCTGAGTGATATTAATGAAAATAAGGCAATCTGTCTTTATTTATAAAATTAAGTTCATTTTATATAATTAATTTAATAAATCAAGTGTTTACTCTCCAGAGTATCCTTAAACATGAGAAAAACACCATATGGGTCTTTTGACCCATAAATGAATTGAAGAGATCTCTAGAAAGTGAAAGTCACTCTAGCCTCATCTATCATGTTGTGTGAAACTATACACCTACACACACAGGTCAAAGGTCATGATCCCATTTGAACCTAAAGCTTATTCGCTTTGGGGTGACAAGGACAGCCAACCTGTGTCAGCGTTTTACACGTGAGGGTGCCTCCGTGCATGTGCGCGTGTGTGTGAGTTTGTGTTTTCTAATAGTTATCTGTTTACTCTCTTGACAGGGCCATATAAAGTTGGCCAGATGACACTGAGTTTACATCAGAACATAAGCCGTGTGTGTCCACTTGTCTCTATCATTTTGTGTGCTATTTGTGTTAATTTATCTCTGTTTGTATGCATTATACAATTCAGTGTGAGTGTTAGTGTATGTGTGTGTTGTGGGCTGCCCTGCAAGCATTTATTTTTCCTCCTAAATGGAAACATGGTGCCTGAAGACACTAAACACATACTAAAGAGAGAGGCTTCGCAGAAATGTTATGGCGGTCAGAATGATCCAACCAACCTCAGAGGCTGGGTGGGTGTGTACACATATGTGCGTGTGTGAGGTCTGTTTATTCCATCATCCTCTATCTATCTCTCCTATAATATCAAACGTCTAAAAGCCCTTTTTTTTGTCAGTGTCTATCCTTTTATTCTCTCTCTCTTATTCTCTTCCCCCAAAAATCACTAAGGTCATTAATCATTCCTCCATTTTCTTCATGTCAGGATCCATTTATCCTCATGACCAGAAAGAGAAAAAAAGGGAGAGAGAGAGACTAATGAGATCTTCTGTCTCTCCCCCTTGCAGTTTAGCTACAGTATAACAGGTGGGATTTCAAATATATGTCAAATATACTTCCCTGCTTACATAAAATGTGAAAGCTAATATCGCACTAATGTCACTGCTACACACAGACGTCTGTCAAATGCAGTCTGTTCCCTCATGGCAAGACTCTTAGCAGGAAAAAAATTAAATAATGGAGGAAAAATTATAATCATTCTGAGTTGCCAACTTATTGGTAGACTGAATAAAGTGGTATATATGATATATATATTAGAAATATTTTCGTTGTTAACTTTTTGTTCTTTCCATACACTTTTTTCTATACTTTTTATGCAGCATTACTACTAATACATTTATAATATATACAGTACATAAATATATAATACATATCTATCTATCTATCTATCTACACACTGATCAGCCATAACTTTCACCTGCCTAATATTGTGTAGGTCTTATGCTGCCAAAACAGCTCTGACCCGATAAGGCATGAGCTCCACAAGACCTCTGAAGGTGTGTCTGTGGTATCTCGCACCAAGACATTACATTGTTACACCGGATCCTTTAAATCCTGTAGGTTGTGAGGTGGGGCCTCCGTGGATTGGACTTGTTTGTCCAGCACATCCCACAGATGCTAGATTGGACTGAGATCTGGGGAATTTGGAGGCCAAGTCAACACCTCGAACCCTTTGTCATGTTTCTCAAACTGTTCCTGAACAGTTTTTGCAGTATGGCTGGGTGCATTATCCTGCTGAAAGAGGCCACTGCCATTAGGGAATACTGCTGCTATGATGGGGTGTACTTGGTCTGCAACAGTGTTTAGGTAAGTCATACGTGTCAAAGTAATATCCACATGAATGCAAGGACCCAAGGTTTCCTAGCAGAATATTGCCCAGAGCATTACACTGCCTCTGCCGGCTTGCCTTCTTCCCATAGTACATCCTGGTGCCATCTCTTCCCCACATAAGTAACACACACATACACCCGGCCATCCACATATAAAAGAAAACATGATTCATCAGACCAGGCCACCTTCTTCCATTACTCCATGGAAGTATGTGATGCTCCATGTGATGCTCACATGCCCATTGTAGGCACTTTAGGTGGTGGACAGGGGTCAGCATGGGCACTCTGACCGGTCTGCAGCTACACAGTCCCATACACATCAAGCTGTCGATGCACTGTATGTTCTGACACCTTTCTATCGCACTATATTTCTTTTTTTTATTGGACCACTTTTGGTAGATATTAACCACTGCATACCGGTAAGACTCCATAGGACCTGCTGTTTTGGACATGCACTGACCGAGACATCTTGCCATCACAATTTGGCCCTTGTCAAAGTCACTCAGATCCATCTGCTTGCCCAATTTTCCTGCTTCCAACACATCAATTTCAAGAACTGAATGTTCACTTGCTGCCTAATATATACCACTACTTGACAGGTGCTATTGTAAAAAGAAAAAACAATGTGTGTGTGTGTGTGTGTGTGTGTGTGTGTGTGTGTGTGTGCGTGCATGTGTGCATGTGTGTGTGAGTGTGTGTGCATGTGTGTGTGAGTGTGTGTATGTTTGTAGAAAGAGGAAATAAATTAAAAAACTGGAGCTTTTCAACTATGCAGGTGGCCTTGTGGAAGATGTCATCAATGATCCAGAGATATGGTGTTGGTACGTATCCTGATGTGAATTCAATTTTCTGTCTAATAGAATCTGCTGCATCCCTGCTTGCAACTGTTCCAGAAGCAAATTTATTAACACAGCAAGTAAACACAGCGAGTAAACTCAGAGGCTTTAAAAATCTGTTTCTGCTAGCCATGAATATACATTTAGAATATGAATATACAGTTAGGTCCACAAATATTTGGACAGTGACACTATTTTGATCATTTTGGCTCTGTACGTCACCACAATGGATTTGAAATGAAACAACTGAGATGCAATTGAACTGCAGTTCAAGTACAATTCAAGGGGTTGAACAAAAATATCATATGAAACGTTTAGGAATTGCAACCATTTTTATACACAGTTCCCTTATTTCAGGGGCTCAAATATAACTGGACAGATTAATAATCATAAATAAAATGTTTTTAATACTTTGATGAGAATTCTTTGCAGGTAATGACTGCTTGAAGTCTGGAACCCATGGACATCACCAACTGCTGGGTTTCTTCCTTTGTGATGCTTGCCAGGGCTTTACTGCAGCTGTCTTCAGTTGCTGTATGTTCATGGGTATTTCTGCCTTAAGTTTTGTCTTCAGCAAGTGAAATGCATGCTCGGTCGGGTTGAGATCAGGTGACTGACTTGGCCATTGAAGAATATTCCACTTGTTTAAAAAAAAACTGAAAAACTCCTGAAAAACATAATGATTGAGTAATTCTAAGTAGTTTACACAATTAGGTATCTGTATTTGTATTGATAGGTACCAATTTAGTATCTAATAAATATCTGAAATCATCTTTCAAATGGCATTCTCTCTGCATTACAGTAAGAAGTCAGTTGTTTAAGTTGGCAGAATTTTTTTTTTTTTTTTTTTTTGCAGAATCTGTGGGGTTTTTTTTGTTGTTTGTTTGTTTTTAATAGACCTGCAAATGGATATTGGCTCTGCCAGCTATTAACAGTTGCAGCTATTTAGGATATGAGAAAGCCACAGATCTGGACACATGATACGGTCTTGTCTCTTTGTATTTTTGGTCTGAAGATAAATTCTTCTGGCTACATTTGAAGGCAGGGCAAAACTCTTTCTGGGATCACTGAGTGGCACAATGGAAAAAAAAAACCTTTCACCTTATTGTTGGGAGATCATGAGTTTAATCCTGAAAATTTCATAGCCATCCGTGGGGAGCCAAACAATGTTGGGAGGAATGGCATACTCTCTCTCCTGTGTCAATCACAGCAACATTAGATAACTGTAGGCAGCTGTAAGCTCACGTATGAGGAAGAAGGCATATAGTGCTTTCCTCCAGTGTGTTACACCGTCCAATGTGACAGGTTGAAAAGATGCAGTTGGCAGGCTTCATGTATCTTGGAGGAAATAAGTGTTAGCCGTTACCCTCCCCGGTAGCTAGCTGATGGGTGGGAACTAGCAGGTGACTAAATTGAGGAGAAAAATGGGGAAAAAACACTGACTGATTTACCACTGGCTTTCATTAATTTTACTAACCATCATAGTATTTGTCTCTGCAACTTTTCTAAATCTTTTGATTGATCCTTTGAGCTAAATAAAGTAATTTAACACAGCACAACATAATCTCAACCTAACCTATAGTAATAGCAGTTTTAATGAAATTTGTACAAATGGAGTCAGGTTCTATAAACTTAGAACCACGACCCTAACCCAGCTTCTCATACTCATAAGTTTATATACTTTATGTTAAAGTTTATAACTTTATATACAATATGGCATGTACAGTATGGACCAATGACCTTGTTGCCTAGCTCATTTAACTTCCTAATTACGTAGGTTGCACTGAAGCTGTTGTGTATGATCACACTAAAGGGAGTCCTGAACAAAATGCCTGCCAAGGTAAAATTTAATTTTAGCACATGCCTACTGATGAGTGTTTGTGTTGGTGTGTGCATGCATGACCATGTGCTCAGAAGAAAAATAAGGATTTCCAAAGAATTAATAAGGGAGAGGGAGAGAGAGCATTAGTCCACAGTCGTCTTTTCATTTCTAAGGCCATCTTCACTATCAACAACACAAGAGCCACTTAGTAAATTACACCACCAAAACGAAAAAGACTTCTACTGTTCATTCTAATGTTTACCTCACTTTAGAAATCTACTCAAAAGCACTCTTTTACACGAATCTACACAAAATAGTCCATAATACTGAAGTGAGTGTGGAGTGCGTGGATCAGTAGAGATATTTACAAATCAAAAATAAATCCCCTATTACTGTGAAAACCCTAAATGAATTCTGGTATAGTTTAGACCAATCATGATCTGTGATAACTATAAAATTAAACAATTCTGACACATTTCCCCAATTCAAAACCATCTTATTGAGCTTTTTGGATAATTACCAAATCATTTGAACTTGAAGTTAGTGGTACAGAAGGGTTACAGAGTGAAAAGTAGCAAAGTGAGCAATTTAAAGACACCCCACAGAAATAATTGGAAAATATTGTTGAAAGTAAATTTAGAGACATTCTTCCAGATTATAATGTTTTTGGCCGTTAGGTCTGGTTCATGTTCTGGGCTAACACGGAAATTAGTTCAATAGCTGTATTTAATAAACAAAATAGCTCAGAGTTATTAGAACATTTACATTTATGGAATTTGGTAGATGCCCTTATCCAGAGAACTTACAGAAATCTCTATCAATAAATACTCCTGATACTGATTCACTAGGTCATGATCAAAGAATATCATCAGCCAAAAAAAAACTCTGCTTGGGGAGGTAATATAGTAAGGAAAGCACACATACAGTACAATTTTTGAGTGCTAATTTACTGTAAGTACTTCAGGAAAAGGTAGGACTTTAGACGTTGTTTGAAGACTGCCACTGACTCAGTGGTTCTAAGGCAGAGGTTCTCAACCTTTTGCAACTAAAGCCCCCCCCAAGCCTTCCCTATCACGTGGAACGCCCATATATATATATATATATATATATATATATATATATATATATATATATATATATATATATATATATATATATATATACATACACACACATACATACATACGTACGTACGTACATTTACTTTTTTAAATTACTTTTCATAACTTTTATGATTTTTAAAAAATACTTTTATAAAAGTATATAACGGACAGGTATGGAACATGAATGACATAAAATGTTTCTGAACACTATAACTACTTTGAACAAGAGAACTAGGCTGTAATAACGTGTACTATTTTACATGTAAAACATGTTGCATTCCATTCATCTTATGTTCTAAAAACATGATTTTGTTATGTGACATCAGCGGGAAGAGAAAGACCTCGTGCTTGCAGGACAGTACTGGCAACATAAGACACTAAGTCGCTAAGGTTTGTCCAAAAAGTCGCTAGGTGCTTTTTTCTTTCTTTTTTTTTTTTTTTTTTGCAAAAAAAAGTCACTAAAGGGGTCTGAAATGTCGCTAAGTTGGCAACACTGGTCTGCACTGACAGTTAGATAAAAGGCAGGCTAATCTCCGCCTCTCCCCAGCAAAAAGAAAATACAGAGGGAGAGGGAATGTGGGGTTTTTCATTTATGCACATTCTATTTGAAAAGAAATAACTCCAAATGTTGTACAAGAGTACACCAAATGATGTCCTGTCTGTTTTTTTCTTGAAAAAATTTGTGCCCCCCTTCCGATCTCTCCACGCCCCCCTGGTTGAGAACCACTGAACTAGGGGAAGTTCATTCTACCACCTAGGTACCAGAATAGAGAAGAGTCTTGATGCATGACTTCCTTGTACCTTGAAAGATCGTGGGACCAGCCAAGCAGTGCTAGAGGATCGGAGGGAATGTGGTGCAGTGTGGGGTGTGATAAGTGTTTTGAAGTAAGAGGGTACTGGTCCATTTTTGGCTTTGTAGGCAAGCATTAGTGTTTTGAATATGATGTGGGCAGCTACAGAAAGCCAATGGAGGGAGCGAAGCAATGGCGTGATGTGGGAAACTTAGGAAGATTGAAAACAAGTCATGCAACAACAGATGCATTTTGCTCAGAAGCAGGCCTGCCAGGAGCGAGTTGCAGTAGTCCAGTCTCGAAATGAAAAGGGACTGAACAAGCACCTGAGTGGCCTGTGTGGATCGAAATGGATGAATTCTTCTGCTGTTGTAAAGGAGAAATGAGCATGACATGAGCATGACAGTTTAGAGGAAAAGGACAGGTGATTGTCCATGGTTACCCAGGATTGCATGTGCAAATGTGAGATCAAACAGCTTTCCAGGGAGGTCACAAGATCCGGACATGGGGATGAATCACCTGGGGTGAACAGCAGATCAGTTTTGCTGGGATTAATTTTCAGATGATGAGCTGCCATCCATTGGGGCGGTGGTGGCTTGGCAGTGAAGGCTCTAGGTTACTGATCAGAAGGTCGGGGGTTCAAGCCCCAGCACTGCCATTCTGCCACTGTTGGGCCCTTGAGTGGCCCTTGAGTGGCCCATCTCTGCTCCAGGGGCGCTGTATCATGGCTGAACCTACGTTCTGACCCCAGCTTCCTGACATGCTGGGGTATGCAAAGAAAAGAATTTCACTGTACTGTATGTGATCAATAAAGACTCATTATCATTATCATTATCCATGATAATGATAATGACCGACGCTTAATAGTGCCTACTCAGCGTGGCTTAAGGGCCCTTTACAGTACCTTCACAATAACTGTCCCTCTGTGGTGGAATGAACTTACAACCTCAATCTGGACAGCAGAATCTGTCACTACCTTCAAAAAACAGCTAAAGACCCACCTCTTCCGTCAACACCTAACTAACCCCTAAAAAGCCAACCCCACATTATCCTTAAAAAACAGCAACAACAAAAAAAAAACCTACTCTGGCACTTACACCTCTACTCTGCGCACTTTGGTTTTCTAGAACTTAATTAAAATATCTTGTATGGTAGCACTACTTGTATTTTTCTCCACTTGATATATCGCTTTGCTCGTATTTCCTCATTTGTAAGTCGCCTTGGATAAAAGCGTCTGCTAAATGAATAAATGTAAATGTAATGTAAATGTAAATGATGAGATGTCTGCTAGACATGCTGGAGATCTAAGCGGAAACATGAGTGGCTGAGGGAGGAAAGGAGAGGGAGAGTTGAGTGTCATCCACGTAGCAGTGGTATGAAAAACCATGTGAGGATATGACCTCACTGAGAGAGTGGGTATAGAGGGAGAACAGAAGATGCGCATGCACTTGGTCTTGAGGGACACCAGTGTAGATGATATGACCGAGGTAGGAAGCAAACCACCGCCATGCTGCACCATGAATTCCAAGACGCATGAGAGTTGACAAGAGTCTTGTGAAGAATTAGATCTATTGATGCTTCAATGTACACTAGCTCCTTAGATAACACATATAGAAAAACAATATATATTCATACATTTTCTGCTAATAAAGTAGCAATGGTAGTGCTTGATCTTAAACTATATCGCATTTTTCCACCTAAAAAAAATAGGCATTTTTGGCTGGTAAAAATCATTTAGGATTTCAATGATAAACTCAAGAACTGTTGATATCAGAGGATTAGAGGTAGAGAAATCGTTTTGTTGTCATAACAAGTTGATCGACTCAAATATGAACAATGAAAGGGGCTTAAAATGACTTTTGAGGTAAAAGGGAAAAAAATCACAATATGTGTGATATGTGTATAAACCAAGATGATTCAGCAATCTGATTAGAACTGCAGGAAAAAAAACACAACTTTTTTAAGTTCTGATCTAATGGACAAAACTTTAATTGTGATAACAACTACATCAGACAACTGCATTTAGTCATTTCGTTTCTCTGCTATGTGTGTTTTGTGAAAGTGGCCGTTAGCTTTCTCTTCAGCAGAAGCCATCTCTTTTTGAGGGCTCCAGCTCATTAAGCTCATGGGAGGATCAATTAATCTAAAGCAGTTTAGTACAAGCGACCCAAGCCACCCCACCTCACCTTCTGCTTGTTTTAACTGTGACAACTCCTAAACTTGCTGTATGCACTGCATTTTTTCCCTGTCTCACTCTATTCTTTGCCCATGTATCTTTCTTGCTTTCCTTTAAACCCCTCTCTCTTTATTTCTCTCACTATTTCTCTTGGCTTACCATTTTAACAGCCAATTTGATACAAAACAATACGGTGACTTTAGGTCAAGGGGATGAAAAGAACCTCGAGCAAAGACATGGAAAAATAAATAATACTGCTAGGCACTTTGTCTTGATCTTGCTAATGAAATGATGAGGGGGAGGGACAGGGAGTGAGAGAGATTGAGAGATATGCACATACTGCTTAAGCCAAATTGATGAAAAGACAAAGTGAAGCAATTAGTGAGTTAACGCTCCTGAGTTTCTCTCTGTGAGGCCAGAGTACAGCTGAGGAGATAAAACCATTTAACACAAGGAAACATTCATTTACATCAGAGACTAAAATTTGTGAAGGCCAAATGCCTTAAGATTGCTTGCTTACACAGATCCGTGTAAGCAATTAACATGACTGAACTGAGATAAGAGCTACCTATTAATACTTATCCATTAATAATTGCTTCATGGATCTATATAATTTGAAGTGTTCATGTTTTCTTTCGTAGTGACACTTCATAGTGACACTTCTGATTAGCAGCAACAACTCTGAACAGATGAGATTTTGAATTTGATGCAGGGAGATAAAAATGCATACTTCAGACATCCATCTGCTATTAAGCTATTAAACTTATTTTTTAACAAGCCCTGTATAATTCAAATGGTTACATGTGACTGAATTGAGTTACATTAACACTATTTGTTTTTGTACATCCAACATGATTTGATAATGTATTTTCAAAGCCCTGAATAAAATCAAACTCCACGCTCTCACCCGAACTGTAGTTTGAACCCAAGTTGCTTCCATTCTTCAACATTACCACTACATTACCACTATTCTGTGCTATTCTACTGCACACATCTTAATTGTGTTCATTATTTTAAAAAAGGATTGGCACTATCTTATCTCTCTGATCTTTTGACTGAACAACACAGGACTTCACTTTTAGGTCCTCAGAGATTATTAATTGTCCCTAAGTCTAGACTGAAACTGAGAGGTGACCATGCTTTTGCTGTAGCTGCACCAAAGCTTCGGAACAGTCTTCCTGTTTTTATTAGATCTGCTCCTACGTTACAGGATTTAAAATGTAATTTAAAACATACCTCTTTTCTTTAGCTTATAATCAGCATTGACTTTTTGTACATGGTACAGATGTGGCCTTTAAGAATGTGCGTTTTTTTTTCACGCGGTATCATGCAATTCGTCACGTGTGATCACGTAGTATACTGCAGGCACGGCTCTAAGAAATTAAATTAATTTGTTGTGCTTCACATAATAACCACCAGGTGGCACATGGAACAACATACTGTAGCTGAATATAGTACAATAAAATGGAATGTGTGGTCAAATGGTTCACATAAAAATATAACGTTTTTCATCAAAACTTATGATAAACCTACTTTAAACAAGTTTCTAATTACAAGATTATATAAAATATAAAGTGAGCATGGTCATGTCTCGTAGTACAGGTACAATAACTATAGTATTTAAATTAACATGGTATGTTGCTATGATAGTGCAGCAGTAACATGCAGGCTTTCTACACCAGCAACCAGCAATTGAGCCTCAGCTCAAGGAAGTGTTTTTTAAAGGAGTGGGTTTTTCACTGTAGAAAGTTCATCGAGGCAACATTGAATGAATTCCATATGAACAACACTGACTGGAGGCCCATGCCAGTTAGAAAGATTCAGGTGATAGACTATTAGCAATTTATTGTCATTCATTCATTTAATTCCAACAATTATTATGTTGTTTTTTTTTCACTATTTCGCTGTCTATTTATTTTAAGGATCTAATAAATTGCATATATAAAATTATTTTATTTACAAGTGTCATGTTTGTGATTTTTAGGTTATTCATCATTTAACAGCTTCAGACTTGTGATGTGATGACATAATGCTTATTTATTCAGAAACAGAAGTAACTAAATACAAAAATGCTGCTTTAAATTTTAACTCCCAGCATGCTTTCAGTTGATGGGCGCCCCATTTATATTTTTGATGAGCTGCAGAGGTATTCAAGACAACTATATTATACATTTTTTAATCAAATAAAAAAAATATATTATTCACAAGTGTCATGTTTGTGATTTTTATTTGTTATGTAGAATATTTAGATCAAGCAATGCCCATAAATAGGTGCAGTTGTATAACTTACCACTTAATTTTCAAGTTTAACTTTTATTTAACTGTAGATAAAAACAGAAAGGAATGCTTTGTAACATTATTTTACAATGGCAGAAATTACTGATAGAAATCACTGCCTATTCCAAGTGCAGTTTGACTTTTTCCATCTTGAACGAATATTGTTCATTCTATGGGGAAAAATATGTTACTATATTGTTTGTAATTTTATAATGGGTCTTACTGAGCAACTGATAATTTCTTACTAACTTATTTCACTGTCCCACCAGTTACAATTGTGACCAAGAATTTTTTTTAAGTAAGTGCCACTTTTTTCTTCTTTTTTTTTTGAAAAGTAATGGAGTTTATTTAATTGGGCAATCCAGGGAGTAAAATGCATATGGTCACTTACTGTAGCTTGAGTAGCTTTGGATTCACACGCAAATGTACTGGGCGATTAATAAGCAATTATAATCTTTAAGTAATCTTACAATCTTTTGGCTCATCAAATTGAAAGGGAGGTGCAGAAGCATAAAACTTGGAGAGTCATATAAATTCTATCCAGATCAAGTTATTTGTACATATTTGCAATCTATGACATCACAGTGGATGCAAAAACATTTTACTAAAAGAAAAGCGCTACTGAGAGGTGATAATATTTGGGGGTAGGGATGTCACGAAAACCGATACTTCGGTACCAAGTCAGTGCCAACATTCTAAAAACGTGACTGTACTTATTAGTCTGCAGTAGCGTACGTACTGTTGGTAATGAATGTACCGGTGTTGCAATTCTTCCGGGAACTGATGGGGACAGCAAATACACATAAGTGTTTTAGTCGGTCCACAAGTGGTAAAGAAGAAGAACGCCTACAAGCACATGGGAAAAACTACAGAAGTTTAGCTTTGCCCCGACTCACTGAGAGGAAAGGTGGTAAGAGTCAAATAAGGAAATACTTCGCATTCGAGGTGGATGACAACAAACATATAATTGATGCTCTGAAGCCGGTGTGCAACTGGTGCCATCGTTCATTTCAGACAAAGCGAGAAAACACCTGGAATTTGGTGAAGCACCTGAAAGACGGTCCTATATTATGTTTGTTTGAGGCAGCTGGCATTGTTGACGCGAAACCAGCTAACATTATGCTCCATGTAATGTTTGTGATAGCCAGTTATTTGTTAACAACGCTAACACATTGCAATGTTATAAACTACATCCTAATGGGCCACCATGCATCACCATTCAACCTGTGTCCTGTCAGCTAAATGTAGCCTAATGTCACAAATAATTATTGAAATGTTAATGGTTTTAATAAATCTTTTTTGTGAATTTAAACTAATGCTTGCATTCAGAGTAGAGTGTGTGTGTGTGTGTGTGTGTGTGTTTAGGAGTACACCTTAGCACTGGTAGCCTCCACTGTTTTATTAGTCATTGTCAGACAGTGTTTGATAACTAAAATATCCCCCCTCCTCTCTCTTTTTGCCAGTATTAGCCAGAGGAGGATGTCCTCCAGGAGAGTTTTTAATTTTATTTTTTTAATTTAATTTTTATACCACACCGTGGTATTGACTTTGGTATTGAGTATCATGTACTTTTAGTGGTATCGGTACCAACTACTAGATTTTCTGTATTGTGACATCCCTAGCTGGGGGGAGGGGGAGATCCACACGTCAATAAGTAACTGGCGAAAAAGTTGAAGGATTAATCCTCTTCAAAAACACAAAGAATTTCTTTGAACCCAATCCTACGGAAGCCCTAAACGGCCATACATTATTATTTTTTTTCTTTACCTTTATCCTTCCCACAGCGAGTGTCAAACCACTCTACCTGATATGTTCAGAGACCATGGCTCTAATAAAAAGTGCCAGCGTGAAGTGCCACTACGAGACAAAGCACAGATCTTTTGAGCAAACATATCCACAGCAGTCTGAGGTGAGGGCATGCAAAATAAGCAAACTCAAAGCCAGTATGATCAGTCCACCAGAGTCCTCTCCCATGCATTCACTGCCCAACTGGCACTTTTGGTTTGTTTTGTTTTTTTGTGAAGATGCAGTCTTGTTTTACTTGAAATTAGAACATTAATGATAGGCTTACGTTTAGTTATGATTATAGTGCATATTTATTTTACCCCATATTTAATGTGTCGGCATTGAAAATGTGAAATAAATATTGTTGAAATGTAGTACTTTATTTATTAGCTATACATATACAAGAACGACATATTCCCCCAAATCATAACGCACATTAGATATTTTAATGGTTTGCACCTTAAGGGGGAGAAAATGTTAGTCACTGGACCTCTTTGAATTCTAATTGTGCACCCCTTGTATAGAGAGATGGTCATCTATCTGAGCTGTATCAGTTCCCCTTCCAGCACTGTCCATAACATGGTATAATTTTGGGGTATAAAAAGAGTATCTTAGAGAGGCAAAGTCTCTCAGAAGTAAAGATGGGCAGAGGTTCACCAATCTTTTTTGAGGCGTGTTGCTGCCATCAAATTCAAAATTACCTTATTTTTCCCTTAAAATTGTACATTTCCTCAGTTTAAACATTTGATATGTTGTCTACGTTCTATTGTGAATAAAATATGGGTTTATGAGATTTGCAAATCATTGCATTCTGTTTTTATTTACATTTTACACATTTTTTATATGTTGATGCTGACAATTGTTGTGTATTTCTCTTTTTTTAGCTGGAAACACTCACAAATGCCTTTTCTTTCAGCAGAGGGAAAGTTTGAAATTATGGCCCTGTGACATGCATGGGGTTTATTCATGTAAAAAATCAGGTTGCTAGTACTGCCATCCTTATGGAGGTCTGCAAATAGAGTCTCTGGATTTTCTGTCAGTCTCTTGTTTTTGTAAACTTTTCTTTACGTTTCATTTGAAATATTGTTTGGGTGGATCAGTGGAATGGCCTCCACACTTTTGGTTTGTGTGGTCCTAGGGTTCTGGGCCATTTGCACCTGTGCTTGGGGTTGGGTATGGGTAATTCCTGCTATTGTTTTGGTCAAGAAGTTTTCACACATTCCTTTTCACACCTCCAAAATGTAGGTCAGCTGGTCAGGTAGAGCTGAACCCTCACAGAGCAACTGTTCAGTGTAGATAAAGACGTGGCAGTGGAAAGTAAAAGTATGATATTAATAATAACTTGGATAAAAGTAATAAAGTATACGATGAGATGTGTGTGTTTGTGTGTGAAACGCTCGCTTCCTCCCCCTGTCCAGGATGTTAAAAACGTGAACGGTTGCTGCAGCATATTGCAAGGCTCGTGACCTCATTGTACGTGATTTAAACTAATTATTAAAACTGAGAAACGGAACCGAATGTAGAGAAGTAATGTACATTACTGTCATTAAAAATGAACTTGAGTAAGAGTATAAATATGGCCAGTTAACTATTAAAAATATTTTTTTTTCAAAAAGTTACTGTAAGTAAATGTAATGAAGTAAATGTTGTGTGTTACTACCCATCTCTGAGTTATCCATGATAATCAGGATGTGTGAATCACCTTGTGAATATGCTGTTTCTGTAACAACGCATTTGATAAATGTTGCCACATGTTTAAATTAATACATAAAATGATTGAATATTTGGTTTAATTTTGATTGATTCACATAGTACAGTACAATATACGTAACTCAATTCAATCATTTGGAACCGATGTAAGAATTTGAATTAAGTAAATTCAATAAGATTTTTTTCAGTGTGTGGACTTCTGTGTTCACTTTAAACCAGTTTTTAAATAACTTTTAATCTACGAAATGAACAAAAGTTTCCATTGGCTATAGAGGAGAAGATGGAATTCATTCAACGTTACCTTGAGGAATTTTCTATTGTGAAAAAAACCCCACTCATTCAAAAAACATTTAACTGAGCCGAGGCTCGAATCCTGGGTGCAAGCACAGCAGATCATCGGCTTCGGTACAAGAAACTGCACTGTTTGGTTGGTAAAATAATATATGTGTATACAGTTTATGTCTAGGCAGAACCAGTGTATCTACTAGCAAGCCGTGTTCATTCAAATGAAACATGACTGCCCCCTACTGGTCCTTATTTCCTGTGCCCGCGCATGACTCCGCATGATACCGCATGAAATTGTGGGATCCTTTGATGTGCATTTTTAATGGTAACACCTGTATGCACTTATATAGTGCCTTTTAACCTTAACAGTTCTACAAAGGGCTTTACACTGTTTCTCATTCACCCATTCACACACACATACTCCAATGGCAGCAGAGCTGCCATGCAAGGCACGAGCCTGCCATCGGGAGCAATTTGGGGTACAGTGTCTTGCGCAAAAACACTTCGGCATGTGGGCCAGTAACCCTGTGATTACTGGACAACCCGCTCTACCACCTGAGCTACAGCCACCCCATTGTGTTATTCAGTGTGTTGTATGTTTTATGTTCTGTTGCTGTAGTTTGTTTTCATTGTACAGCACATTGGTCAACTGTTGTTGTTTGTATTTGTGCTCTATAAATAAACTGACATGTATGTATTATGTATCCCCATCAGTGTCAACATCCTTGTGAAATTTTATAATGTAATCGGTTTACGTTAACACTACATGAATTGATCATGCTCCCTCTACATAATTCAATCTAGAAATTAGAAATGTGTATAAATTAAGTTTAGTATAAGAAATGAAATCATGTTTTGATGAGAAACGTAATATTTTTATGTAAACTATATGTAATATATTCTCTTATATCTGAGCTAACACATATTCCTTTTTTCAGTGTGGAGAGTATAAATAAAATGAAAAATCTATCAAAGTGTATGAAAACTCTTTGTGACCTAATGTCTCTAGCCCTATAGCTAGTATCAGGTGTGATGAGCTGCCTTCAGCTGAATATTTTACATAAATGCATACAGTACATAAATTACATAAACTAGTTACTGAATTACAGTGAGGTTTTTTTGTTTTGTTTTGTTTTGGTTTTTTTGTTGTTGTTTTTTTTACAGGCTTCCCTATGAAGTATGCTTGAAACTGTAGTGTCTACTTTATTGATTATGCATGTGAAGTAAAATAAATAAATAAATAAACACATGCTCTGTATGTAGCTGCTACAAATCCCATTGTGTGATGTAACATCACAATGAAGGTTTTGTTCATTAGATCAGAAGCTAAAACATTTTTTTGCTGTAAATGATCAATTTTTTTAATTTTCTATTTTTCATTTAGTACTGCCCTTCAGAAGCTACATAAAATATTTAAGTTTCCCAGAAAACAAAATAATAACAATTTACACCAATCATCATATTCAAACATTTTCAACTAACACAAAATTGATTATCCAGGTAACAGCATACAGTATTAAGAATCAAGTGCATGTAAACTTTTGAACTGGTTCATTTGTGATTATTTGTAAACATCTGTTGAGCAGTACTAAATAAAAACAAAATGCAATTTTATGATCCCTCTTTTTTTTTTGTTTATCATTACAAAAAAATAAATATCACTTGTATGGTTAGCTTGTGTTTCATCTTTAGGAGCTGGAACGAAGGTCTTAATTACACAGTGCACACAGTTTCCAGTGACTAGAACCTAAGGGGGGGAGGGGGGAATAAAAACATAGATAGCCTAGCCTAGAGAAACTCAATCTATCACTGTCCTGCGATGGCAGAGGGAGTTCAGACAGATTTTGTCATTGATTTGGATTAAGAATAATCCATCAGCACTACTGTTAGTGTTAACCCAATAGCTTTGGAACACTTTTCAATTTAGTACAAACCTTTCATGACAGGGAGCCGATAAAACCCACAAAAGAATACCGCTATGGCTGTACAAAGTACAAAAACCTCTCAGTGTCCACTACTCTTTTCACAATCATTTAAAGTGAGAGCTCAGATTCTCTGCACAGGGATTTTTGCTGTGTGTGATCTAAAAGACAAGGTGTGTGTGTGTGTGTGTGTGTCATTGGAGGATTTCAAACAGCTTGAGAGAGACAGAGAAAGCACTAAATGTTTTAAAAGCTGTGAGAAGTGAGGAAGTAGTAGAGAGTATAAAAAATGAACATGAAGTTTCACAGCTGTAAAAAAAAAAAAAAAAAAAAAAGAAGAGAAAAATAAAGAATGAACATGGAGGTTCACTGCTCCAGCTACCAACAGATTAAAAACAAAAAACAAACAAACAAACAAACAAACAAAAAAACTTCATTGTAGGCAAGCACTTCTGTATGTTCACTTTGGTTCTGATGGAAGTTGACTGACTGCCCTGGTTACATTTTAAGTTCTCTTCAATGATTGGAAACAGTTGTCCCATGCAGAGTTGAAGTTCAAATAAGGTTTATGTGTGGTCTTATCATTTTGTGGACAAAGAGCTGTCCAGACATTACAACCCAAGCTGTGTGTTTAGCCTGACTAAATTTCAGACTGGGCTCTACCTCTGCTTTCAAAAATAAATAAATAAATAAATAAATAAATAAATAAATAAATAAAGTCCAATGTTTCCTGTACAATACCTGGTCTATTTTATTGCTGTGCAGGTAATTATATACTTCTGTACTTTTGTAATTTTGGAGTTCTTCACCATCAACACGTTCAGAGAAAATGAAGTAGTTAATAATAACAATATAGCTAACCTCGGGCGATAGCTTCATATCATCTACTCAGTCATTAACCCTTAAACACATACCTCGGGTCGTTAGCGACCCAGGACGCCATCCACAACCCTCCCCCTCATTAATTTTTTCACATTAAACATCCACCTTAGTATTCCTTAATCCAGGGGTTCCCAAACTTTTCCAGGGCAAGGCCCCCCAAATGGCATTAACATTTGACCGAGGCCCCCCTTTTGCAAGATGTCTTTAAAACACATTTAAAATACAGACTTCTGAATGTATCCCCCCTTTTTATTAATAATTACATCTTACATCTTTACATTACATTACATTAGGAATTGTGTGTGTGTGTGTGTGTGTGTGTGTGTGTGTGTGTGTGTGTGTGGTTGTCTGAGAGTGAGAAAGAGAAAACATACTAGTGGGAGGGATGGGCACACCTATTTGTTGAGGCCCCCCGGGCGCCCCCTGGTGGCCCCCAAGCGGCCACGGCCCCAACTTTGAAAACCACTGCCTTAATCTATTTACAGTTTTATCAACAATAAAACAAGAGAAAAAAAATGCAAAATTGTCAAATAATATCTGTTTTCTAATTAATTTATTGTAAAAAGTTTATAGGGTCGCTTCTGAACCGAGGTATGTAACAGTGTAAGTATATTTTTTCTGCGCAACAATATTGAATCTCTCACAGCTAAATAAGTGCAATTCATTTTTATTCCTCAAGGTGGGAATGTTTGGTAAACAATGATGATGTAATGTGTCAATCATGATTACTCCAGACATAAAAGAAACTTTAAAAAACTTGACATTTCTCAGCGATTTACTGCAGTATAAATTTCTAATCAAATATTAATGTCGTTTGATGGTGGATCTGATGATGACGTTGTCAGCGAACAAACTATTGATTTTGATGATTATGAGCATGATAGTAGCTTACTGAGAGTAAATTATCGAATGATCCAGATCCCGAATTTAAGCCAGATGCTAAATTTACTGGGGGAATCATAATATTGCGTGATAATATTGTTTTTAGCCAGTAAAATTATACATGATAAAATTAGTTTAATTAAGAAAATATAAAATATTGTAATGATTTTAATTTTGTTATGGTGACTGAAATGATTAAATGAAAATGCTTTCACTATTTCAGTGCGAGAATTATAAGTGCGTTATCTTAACTGTGTATATATATTTTTGCATCTGTGTGATGACAAACAAAATGTCAAAAAATAATAAAATATGCTGTATTTAATTATTTTGTAATTGTTAATAAAATATTAGGACAGTTTTATACTATTGGGGCAGTTTAAAGATCCATCTGCGTTTTATATATATATATATATATATATATATATATATATATATATATATATACCCCAGGTCGCTAACCATCCGAATACGTAATAATGATTGGTGAAACATTTATGTATTTTAGGGTTAAACTTTGACAGGCGAGGTACTGGACATGGCGACGCTGTGAGGTGTTGGCACTATGGCGCCATATTCTTTTTTTTTAGCCATTTTGACAAGTTTAACGTCACTTTATCATCTAAGAGCATTCGCTAATTTGACTATAAACACTGGAGACCGGAAATGTAAAACTGATGTAAAATGGTGCATTGGCTACACTAAGTTACCCCTAGGTGTCAATGTCTGTGTGAGATGTGATGTCACATTCAGGGTATATTCCCTCATCGTGCCCTAGTGTTCCTGGGATCCACCACCACAAGTGTATTATATGTGTAATATTAAGTTGTATTGCATATATCTATTATTGGGGGGCCATAGTGACTTAGTGGTTAGCACATTTGTCTTGCCCCTCCAGGGTTGTGGGTTTGAATCCTGCCTCCACCCTGTGTGTGCAGAGTTTTCATGTTCTCCCCGTGCTTCAGGGGTTTCCTCCGGGTACTCCAGTTTCCTGCCCCAGTCCGAAGACATGCATTGTAGGCTGATTGGCATTTCCAAATTGTCCTTATTGTGTGAATGTGGGTGTGAGTGTGCCCTGCGATGGTGTCGTCATACCCCCCCCCCCCACACACACACACACACAAACACACACACACATGCTCCGAGTTCCTTGGGATAGGCTCCAGGCCCCCCACAACCCTGTGTAGGATAAGATGGATGGACGGATTGATGGATATCGATATCATGATAAATTGCAATATAGCAAACTCATGGACACTGATACACAAAACCCATTCACACACACCTCCTAATAGTAACATTTGTGTGGATGAAGAGCATCACTGCAAGTCAGATCAACCTGTCGGATTCTTATTCCTATTATTTGCAAATGTGTGTATTTGTGTGTTTTTGTGAGTGTGCTAAATTGAAAAGGAGGAAATCGGCTCTACAAAACACACCCGGTGAAATATCTGACATTATGCTAGGCACACAAAGGGGCACATTTAAGCTTTAAAGGTCAAGTCATACTATGGTAAATGCCTTATAATTATATGATTATTTGTTTATCTTTTCAGCCTAGCCAAACATTTGTACTTTTAATATTTTTTTTTTAATTAATGAATCTAGAAAAATCAGGGAACATTTTTTCTGTCCTTAACTGACATTTGGACAGACGGGAAATCTCAATTTGTGCCAAGCGTTCAAGGTGAATGTCAGTAAAATACCCACCCACACACGCGTACACACAAACACGCACACACACGCACACACGCACACACACACAACACAATCACATACAAATCTGAGTCCTAGTTGACTTTGATGACTTTGTGAAAGACATCATGGTGTGGCCAAAAGAAGGATTAAAACCAGGGAGTTGCTGTGCCAGCTCTCTCTCCCTCACACACACACGCATGCACGCACACACACACACACACACACATACATATATATATATACACACACTTAAACAAGGAGACGTGGACAGCTAACACTAGCAAACAGATGGGCAAGATCAAGAGATCAAAAACGTTTATATACTGTGTGTGTATGAGTGTGTTCTCTCTGATGGCCGCACCTCAACATCGTTCTGTCTCATCATTCTGAGGTATAATAATTTTAAATACTGTCATCTTAATAATCTTATTAATTTTAGTTTAACATAAGCTCAGGATCGAAATGGGGACCCTGGTGTGCCAATGTGCAGGCCAGCGAATAACTCATCAGTATAAATAAATTAATGAACAATGTACCAACAAAACATTTGATACTACTACTACTACTACTACTAATAATAATAATAATAATAATAATAGTTTCCTGGGATAGGTTTCCCCGTGACCCTGAAGGAAGGATAAGCGATATAGAAGATGGATGGATGGATGGATAATAATAATAGTAATAACAACAACAAAAATAATACACACACACACACACACACACACACACACACACACACACACACACACACACACATGCAAAATTGCTTGTTTTTATTCTTATACACTGTTTTTGGAAAGCTACTATACAATTATTATTACTAATATTATTATTATTATTAGTAGTAGTAGTAGCAGCAGCAGTAGTAGTAGTAATAGTAGTATTTCATGTTTGTTACTGAATAACTACTATTTATTTAGAATAAATGCTAGTTATCATTAACATTAATATATTAATAATAAGTAAATAAGTAACAGTGTTATTTATTAACGTTAAGTGACATTATTGAGCCATTTAAAATAATGAAACTTAAACTTACTTAAAACTTAATACTTAAAACTTGTTTCTTTGTTTGCTTATATGTATATATATATATATATGTATATATATATATATATATATATATATATATATATATATATATATATATATATATATATATATGTGTGTGTGTGTGTGTGTGTGTGTAACATTGATAAATAGCTTTAAGAATAAAAGCAAGCGACTTTGCATGCATGCATGCATGTGTGTGTGTGTGTGTGTGCGTGTCTGTGTGTCTGACTGCCTCCTTATCCCTCACCTTCCAAATCAAAGCCTACATTTTCTATATAATACAAAGCCGAAATGCTTTTTTGATGCCATGCCTAGACATAGCCTAATGAACAGTACATTTCCTTTCCCCTTTCTTCTTCATGAGTCATTTCACTTTTGATACCTTTCTCTCCTACGCAGATGTAAGTACTGCTCACAATAGGGATGCTCTTTTGATCTCTCTCAACACTTAACATTATGTCTGGGTTTGCACAAAGAACAGCACCTTGTGGGCGTGTGTGTGTGGGCGTGTGTGTGTGTGTGTGTATGTGTGTGTGTGTGTGTGTTTGTGTTGACAGACAGGCAGATGTCTTTGCAGACGCTGGACATACGTGGCAACCTCAGGAGCGCAGGGTGAGATAGTTGGCACCGCTACTGCCATCTGGAGCCAGCAGACACTTACAGAGACCTACTGATCCCTCTACCCTTCTCTCTCTCTCTCGCTCTTCCTGTCTCTCTTTCTCATTTCTCCATCAATCATTATGTCTCCTTCTCTCTCCACTCTTGGTCAACTTCTTCAGTGCCCCCATATGACACAAACACACACACACACACACACACTCACACACACACATGCATCGAAACATAATTGGAATTCACTGACCTCCATATTCTCATACACACACAGAGCTCATTAACTTTCCTTTATGTCTTGTGCGATGAGAAAGGAAGTGATTTGTGAGTTTAGGTTGGAGAAATATTGGTATACAGGGAGTGTGAGTGTGTGTGTGTGCGTGTGTGTGTGCGTGTGCGTGTGTCTGTGTTTTGGTGAGTAGAGCTGGCTGTATGCCTTGTCTCTGTATTGATCCACACAGGCCAATTGCTTTCACACTAGATTAAGGTGCTATGGCCTAGTTATGGCCTAGAACAGGACCCCAGCCTTAATCATGTTAATTCTACAAGTGCTGCAGGGGCTTACACACACACACACATACACACGCTGACTGAAATTTAAAACAACCCGTCACTAATTGCATTTGACCCATGGATTGCAGAGCCATGGGCGACGACCTGTAAAGCCAGAAGGACAGAGAATTTCCCCGCAGTGGGATAAAATGAAAAGTGAACACAGCATTGCTGGGATTTTATATGCAGCTTTGAGAGAAGCCATGATGTGAGAATGATGAAACCTAGGGGATGATTAATACTGCTGTTGAATTGTGACACACTTCTACTGCTGTGGCTATTCTCCCCTTCCGGACCTTCCTGACTCCTAAAGCTTGGAAATTGGAGCTTCTATGACTTGTGATTCACCTTCTGCTCTTGTGGATTTTCCTGCAGGTATACTCAGTGGTAGACATGGCTGAGATACACTGGGGGGTTGGGGAGTTTTTTTTTTATGGGGGGTACATATGTGTAAATATAAAATAAATCTAGACATAATACCTCCATAATATATAATAATATTACACTAATTTCATGTCTCCTCCAAACAATACATTTTCTTGAGTATCAAGACAGGCACATGAAAGGTCAATGAACAACATTCATGAATTATGTGTGGCACAAAACAAACACCGTTCATTCATCATTTTCTTCCATATCATGACCCTCTGCCATCTCACTCCTTTCTTTTTTACCAGGTGAGCCAAAATAATTATTTATATATATATATATATATATATATATATATATATATATATATATATATATATATATATATATATATTTCCCCATCCTGCCCAACTGACTGTCTCTCTCCCCTTCAAACGCTTCTCTCTCTTTCTTGACTTTTCTTTTGACTATCAACAAAAACAAGAGAACAGCCTGTGTCAGTGCAATAAAAATAATGAAAGCGGTACAGTTAAAGCCCATAGTGACTCAAGAATCTGCAAAAATGACAGCTAAAACACTTTACAAACATTACATTTCTCTCTACGTAACTGTTGACCAGGTTTCTATTTGTAATAAAAATGTAGGCTAACATAACTGTGGATATAATACTTAGCAAGCGATGATAGTGAAAATATTTTAAGATGAATAAGGCCGTTCAAAACCTGGATCATTTCGGGTACAGTACGTGCATGTAGCTTTATCCATATCAAAGATTCTACTATCGCATCTGTTACAGTAATTGTTTCTGTTAAGATTTTTGGCTCCATTAAGACTCTGTTAGCTTACCTGAGGTGTTCTGATCGGTCCTATAAGGTCGTGCGCTGATAGAAAGTCAACATTGTGCAACCACACACAGAATATCCCCACTACGTTATGTGTGGAACTCACTTTCATAGGCTTTTGAGTGGATAAAAGCCCGTTAATTGGCCAAAAAAATGTAGCCAGTTTCAACTGGAATGCCATCCCCCCTTGAAATTCACTCCCTGGATTCAGCCCCACCTGCATCCCTACAATTACCATCGCTGGGTATACTCTAAAGATTTGCACATCCACAAAAATTTTTTATCTTTAATACTCACTGTTGATGCAGTGGATAATTTCACTTGGATACCTAAGAACTGTTGCAGTAATCGTAGGTTTTGTGCTCATCACATGACACTTATTCACTGAGCATCCTTTCAACACACTAAGTACTATTTGACTTTACGGGATACAGTTGTAGCAATATACTGATTTATATAATCCCGCTATTTGGTATCACTGAGAACTCTCAAGGATTCTTTCTCATGTCATCTCATGGAGTTTTACCTTGTCACTGTCACCTTCATTAGGGGTCTAAATCTACTTCCAAATTTCTGTAAAAATGCTTCGTGACAATGCCTATTGTCAAAGGCACTATACAAATCAAGCTGGCTTGAAGAAAGCACTGTAAGATGCAGACAAGTGATAGCATGTGATGTCCTTTGCTTGGTCAGTAACAAATTAGAACAATCCATGCTCATAATCAGAAGAACAGGTAAAAAATTTAAACCAGGAAACAGTACTACTGAACCACAGCTCAGACATAAATGCATGATAAGACGCTGTGACAAAACCTAGAAACACTAAAGTACAGTAGACATTCCTTACTAAACAATTACAAATAATACATTGATATGCAGTTATTGGAGAGAGAGAGAGAGAGAGAGAGAGAGAGAGAGAGTTAGAGAGATGTTTTTGCGTTTGTGAATTACCTGGGTCTGTGGCATGTCTCTACTAATAATGAAGCTGTGAGTTTATCTACAGTATGTTCACAGTTTTTTTTTTCTGTTTCATGCTGATAATATAACAATAGAACAAATAAATGAATATCGATAAGCATACTTGTTCACAGTTTTTTTTATTTTATTTTTTATTACGGCAGAAAATACAATGAATGAATAAATAAATATTGATACTTGTTCACCAGCTTATCACACATGCTCTCTTTCGCTCTCTCTCTCCAATAACGGCATATCAATGGCTCAAGCCTCTGCTTCGCCTCATGGCCGCATTACCACCTTGGGTGCGTATTATTTTTTGAATAATTCAACAGCCCGTCATCAATTATTCCTTACATATTTCTGGAAAGTCAAAATTTATGACATTTTGTTTGTTGTTAAATGTGTGTGCTGTGGTGGACAGTAGGCTAAACTTTTCCATTAGTCCAGTTAACTTGGTGAAGTGATATGGCACTGTAATGCAGTCAAGACCTGATTGGAACTACTTAAGCTGTGCATTTACTGAAAAAGAATTGCACACCTCAGAACATCTCTCAGTCAGTCAGAATCGAGTATTCAGACAGACCATGGTATAATACAGAATTAAATTACTGGGATGCTCTTTGCAGGTGTGTGTACAGTATATCGAGGATTTTACTGTGGCTTCAAACGTGGCTCAACCAATCAGATTTTAGAACTGAATCTGTTTTTATAATATTTATGCTAACACGCTGACCAAACAGTCATACAAACACATCTGCATTTGTTTGCAAGTGTGACATGTACTAATAATGGGAACATGATTTTTACCCACCTAATATTTATTCATCCATAAAGGGGAATTCACTTTTTTTTTTTTTTTTTTTTACATCAAAGATGCCAGTTATAAGGTGGAATTCATAGTGTAGTTTAGATAAAAGAATGCTGTATTCAGATCATTGGTATGGAAATCTTTCCTCATTTTCTACTGTGGTGTTATTTTAATTAGGACCTGAAGCTATTGGACGCAGAGCTTGATTAAACACTATAAAATCGTTTAATTGAGCAAAAGCAAATATGGAATGTATAATTTATGTTCTTCCTAGCTGAGGGGCAGCCATCACGCTTCCACGCCCATTAGTCATATGAATGGACACACACACACTCACTAACACACACACACGTGCCGCACAGACACACACACACACACACACACACACATACAGACAAAAAAAAAGAGAAGATTTTTCACAACACAAATAAGAACCAAATCAACATCTTCTAGGAGCATGAATATTATCTATGCTTGTATCCTCTCTTCAACCATTATTCCACACCTCCTTAATATTAACCACTGAATGCATGTTACCATGAGGGCTTTTGTGTGTTTGTGTGTGTGTGTGTGTGTGTGTGTGTGTGTGTGTGTGTGTGAGTGTGTGTGTGTCCACGCCAATGTGACCCAAAGGGGTTGCATTGTGCAGACTGAGATCTGCTAAAGGGTCTAAAGGACTCATGGGATATTAAGTCTAGGAGAACAAAGGTCCAGGATGGTTAGAAGGTACGTGAAAGGGGCTTAGTAAGAGCTGCAAAGAGGTCTACACAGCCCAAAACAGGGGTATCAGGGTAAATTAGAGTCTGCTTCTTCAATAAAGATAGCATCTTCCTTAAAAAAATAAATAAAAATGTGGGGAATAGGAGGGAAGATGTTTTGTGGAGCTCTAAGACTTCCACTCTGTCAGAGTTCCATAGGAGTCTTAGAAGACTAATGCTGTTACTCGTCTTTTGTCACTTAGCACAATAAGAGTGTGGGGGAAAAGAGACTGAGCCTATTAAATAAAGATTTAAGAGAAGGACGCTCATGCCCAACAGAACAGAGGATCCGTTCATAATCAGGGATTTGGAAGTGCGGCACAAAGTTAGCAATTTAAATCAGCCAATCTCCTTAGCAAAGAATTTATATTTACCCAAAGCAAAGTTAAGCAAAGCAAATGCCACAGAACACCATCCATGCTTAATAAACCATATTCTAAAAATATGTTTAAGCAAGCCTAATCTGTGGAGAATGTTTTTTGAATGTCTTATTATTTCCCTAGTAAGAGCTGCCACCACAACTCTGAAAAGACAAAATTCAGAGGAATTATATGAGACTTTTCTGGATTTAAGAAAAAACATGACCATTCAAAAAATGTTTTAATCTCATTACCTTTACATTTCTGAAAACATTCCAGTCCTTTGAAGACCACAGTGCTTTAAAACTCCCGGTTTAGTCTTCATAATCGGAGCAAAAGAATTGGATCTGATTGATCAGAGCAGCAAATTCAAGAACCACAAGAGAAACTTTCACAAAATACAGTAGCTTTCTACCTCATTTGCAACCTGAGCAACAACAGTGAAGCCCTAATACATCTGTTTATGTCAAGCAGTAAAGATTACCACAATGCCTTGATGTCTGTTTTTACCTAAGATCACAGTGTTGAGCTTACAACATGTTTTACTATGCACAGAAAAAAGGAATAACATTATACCAGCCTTCAAATCTCGCCACCAGCTACCTTTAGCCTTTAGAACTCATTAAAATGTATTCGTTTTACCCTGCATTCACAGCAGTGACAGGACACCATTCTTTTCACTGTTACACAAAGCCACGATTCAAGCGACAGAAACAAGCTTGTCAGCAAATGGCATTTAAATTGTGGTTCTAAACTGAGTTTTATGCAAATTAACTATCACAATTAAAGCAACAAATTTAAATAACTGGCTCCAATTAATTCCACAGACTAATCTTATGGCTGATTCCCCTGAATTCATTCTTCATTCATCTTTAGTAAGTGCTTTATCCTGGCCAGTGTTATAGTGGATCCAGAGCCTATCATGGGAACACTGGGCATAAGGCGGGGACGCACCCTGAATGGGACACGGGATTGCATGCACACACAAAGTATTCACACCGAGGCAATTTAGTGTACCAATCCACCTACTGGAGAACCTGGAGAACCCCATACAGACACTGGGAGAATGTGTAGGATGCAGACAGTAACCCAAACTCCAGAGATGTGAAGAGGCAACACCGTGCCACCACTATACCAAATTCCCTCTTCTCTTAACCTTCAGTTTCTATTTGTGTTTACTTTAGTTTCAAACAGTGTTTATTAAGCATGAATGGAATGGTATATCGAGAAACAACATTCAAATACATTTTCAACAAAAGTAACACATTGATGTGTTTAAATTATACAGTAGACTGTAGACATTTCTTATCAGATCCTCATATGGTGCAATGCCAGAAGCAATAACAGTAATGCTACGTACACAACCACCAGAGACAAACCTCACGCTACATCAGTGACATGTCACTCGCTAGAGTAAACATGAGATTAGTTTCTAAATATGTTCTCTCTCTTGCCCCTGTCTACCTGACTGATATGATTACAAAATATATTCCATCTATGACACAATGGGTTTTCCCCAGGAGCCCAGGTGAAAACTTATTTACGTATTGCTTTTTTTTAAATATATGGACTATTTCTTCTAGGTTTCATTTGTTCTAATCAAACATTTTCTTTTATTTTTTTTATTTTTTTAGAGTTCTACCACACTCAATACACAATAACTTTATAAACAAAATTATGATTACTGATTACTATTATATTATTATTTAGTCTAAGTATTTATCTATAAGCACAGGTTTGGTCTTATGCCACAGTTTGGCTATATTGGCATTCAGACAGAATTTTAGACTTGTATCAAAGGTGTCGTGTTTCAAATTCAAGAATTGCAAAAGACAATTCACAGCCTTCTTCTTGCATGTACAACAAATCAACACAAATATACTCAGCAAGTAAATATACTAACATTTCTAACAAAGGGTTTAAGATAGTATGGACCCTCTTACATGTGTGATTCCATGTTCAGGGTGACAGTTGTGTCCCACTTATAGTACATTTACAAATATGTATGCAAAGTAAAGGTAAGACATTTTAAACACAGGTACGTGGATGTTTTAGATAAATAACTTAAAACATATATACAGAACTTAGAAAACAGTGTTTTGTCTGTCTCAGCCCACTGTAGCTGTAACTACACATTACCTTGAAATAGGGCTGCACAATTAATCGAATATCGATCGCGATTACGATTTTGACTGCCCATGATTAAATGAACATGATTGACTGCGATATTAACGTTTAAAGTTCGTCCTCCGCTAATAGAAAACTCCACTGCAGATCAAATCAAGCCCTTCCTACACTTACAGCCAATCACCATGGAGCGGTGCAGGGATGACGTCATTTTGTAGTGCCAAAACCCCGAAATGGAGTTAGCATTTTAGCCCTCGTGCTGCCAGCTTCGCTTCGAGCTCCAGCGCTTTGCACAAGGAGAAATCATCACATTAACATGATGTTAAATGGCACTACAGAGGTTGTCGGGGACATTAAACGTCATCACGCTGGACGGGAAAAAACTTTGCAGATAAACTCAGGGCTGTACAGTGCGGCCATTTCACTCGCTTTTGTGACTGAAAAGTATTTTTTGCGACTGTGAATAAATATTTATTCGCACCGGTGCGAGTGACCTGTTAGGAGTTGTATAATACAATTGGAATGAAAACTACAGGAAGTCCAAAATGCATCTACACCGCACAACAGTTAATTTCACACTGCTTTTCATCTCCTCAGTCAACCGAACAAGTGTGGAAATACTGCAAAGAAGCCATTATGATGAAGAGTAACACTGTGCATCATCTGCTTCAACTTCCCAATCTCACAAACCGCCATCTTTTATTGATCCTGCAAAATGACCTGAACTTGCAACGGCTCGTGTTGACACAGCGGCTTCGCGTGGAGTAAATTAATAATAATGCTAACGCTACAAGGTGGGTTTAATTCAAACTTCTTTATTAAAAATTTCCTCACCAATCATAAGCAAGAGTAGCAACTGTTCGGTCTGTAAACATACAGTACACTGCCGCTCTCCTTCACCAACTGTAATTCACTTCATTTAAACTCACGGTTGCCAGATATCACTAGAAAAGTAAACTTCAGTTTCCATGTTTTGATTTAATCCCCCCAAAACACAATATTATCAGCAGACATGGACACTGTTCTGGGGGAACCGATCTAAAACTGATAAACAAACAAAAATAAAACTACTAAAATGTAAAGACAGAAAATGTGCTTAGTTATAAATAAATCATTTAATATAAAAAAATAGATATTATAATAACTTCATTACATATAAATAAAATGAGAAATGAAATAATGTTTAATTACTATGGGTTGAATTTAATATCAATTTGACATTAAGCTTAGTAAGCTATTTCCTTAGAAAGCTATTAGCCTTTTTCCTAATATGGATCATTTTTGTGTTAGCCTACTTTTAATTAGGACTCTCTATTGTTTTTAAGATATTTTAAAATAAATATTTTATGCTTGTTTATTTATCAATTAACCAACAGTATCTCACTGCTATTACTTTAACTCAGTTAACAGTGACCATGAGCAGAGAGCTTACATTTAACTATTTATGATAGACCTAATGATTAAAGTTTAAACAAAAAAAGATTGGTATCTGGATCGGTATAAGCTGTACAAATCCTGATCGGAGCATCAGTAATGAACACCATTAAACTAAAGCGCTTTGCATCTGACGAGTAAATGAACTCACCCAATCACATCCTATATGAGATTATTCAGATATATACACCATATACACAGAGTGATTCAAGAACTGACTCCATCTCAGAACCATGACAGCGGAAAATGTCTAATAGTGTAGCTTTAAATATAGTTTAGAGGAGCAGACTTCAAACACTGAACATTGATGTTTATTGTATTTGTTTAGAGGGTGGAACAGGTTAACGGTTAACGGTTGTTTTTTGCATACAGTCTGTAAAATTAACTGAAAATATTAAATTTAGTTTAACAGAAGGTAAATTAATTTGTCATGGCTCACAGTATGTTCCTAAATTCTGTGATAATTGACCAGCTCAGGTTTTCTCATGCCTACTTGTGTGTTATATTGTGGTATGAGAAACCTTAATAAATGTGAAAGTGCACTAAAAATATCCATCCATCCATCCATCCATCTTCTACCGCTTACTCCTTCTTCAGGGTCGCGGGGGAACCTAGAGCCTATCCCAGGGAACATCGGGCACAAGGCGGGGTACACCCTGGACAGGGTGCCAGTCCATCGCAGGGCACAATCACAAACACACTCACACACCCATTCATACACTATGGACACTTTAGACACACCAATCAGCCTACCATGCATGTCTTTGGACTGGGGGAGGAAACCGGAGTACCCGGAGGAAACCCCCGCAGCACGGGGAGAACATGCAAACTCCGCACACACATGGCCCCGGCGGGAATCGGACCCCGGACCCTGGAGGCGTGAGGCGAACGTGCTAACCACTAAGCCACCGTGCGCCCTCACTAAAAATATGTTGTCACTAAAATCAATTAATAATCGGGATAAATAATCGGGATCTCAATATTGATCAAAATAATCGGAATTATCATTTTGGCCATAATCATGCAGCCCTACCTTGAAATATAATCATTAAAATACTTTATTGTCAAAATAATTTAAAAAATCTTTTATTTTTGCATTAATGCAAAATGCTTGAAACATCTTTTCCCATGAGTATTGCCTTAGAGAAAAAATCCTGCAAAACATAATACCTGAACACATTCCTCTCTATCACATATTTGGAATATTCCACAAGTCACATGTTCAATGGGAAGTTACATCAACCAAATTTTCTTTAGATATTGAGAAGAAGAAAAATAAGTTAGCTCATTGTTATTTTCTTTATTTTCCAAAAATATTGACTGAAAATGTCACTTTGAAAGAACAAATTTCAGATTGAAAATAAATTCTTAATAATAAAAAAAGAGAAATATATTTAAAGCAAATTATTAGAAGACACAGGCTAAACTTATTGAATAGCAAAATGCTAAAAGAAAGAAAAAAAATAATAATAATAAAAAATAAAAATCATTACCTTATGGCTTAACACATGTTTAATGGTTAAATGCATGTTATATAATAATAATAATAATAATAATAATAATAATAATAATAATAATAATAATAATAATAATGAAGTAATTTCAGCTTAATCATGGTAACATCTAGACAAAAGTGAATAAATTAAATCATAGTGACTTTGGAGTGTTTCAGACAATATGCTACACAACTTGATATGTAATATATGATACAATACACTTCAATTCACTACTGATCCATTTCAGTTCAGTATTGATACTAATTGATTTGGGTGTGATTCAGTATGCATTGATGTACTGATCCTCTGACTCTGTACAGACCAACAATTTCAATCATTTCTTTAGTGTCATTATTTTTTTATTTGTCTGAGAATTAGTACTATAATAATTGTCTATACTACATACATTCTCTTCCCAAATCTTGTTTACACAGAGCCCAACAAGACCCAGTGATAAATACTGCAGCCATAAAATCTTTCAAAATGGTTTTTATAAGAATGATGAAATGGCAGATCCTCAAAAAAATATGAGTCCTTACAACCACTGGATGAATAAATGCATGGAGAGTCTTGTAAAAGGATGTGACAATTCTTCGCTGATGCCACATGCACAAGCCAGCTTCGCCTCTTGCTAAGACAGACGTTTGAGAAATCCTCCAGCAGTTCTCTTTAGCATCCAAGAACAGAGCTCAGCCACACTCGAGCCCATTTGTCTGTCAAGCCACAATCGGAACTCAGAAATCTCTCCACTGCCATTCTATCCCTGCCAAACTCTCATCAAACCACCAAACTGACAACAGAATCTGAAATTATATCTCTCCTGCCTTTCTGCCACAATGTCTGACTTTAATCATTACTACCAGGAACCAAGAAAGGAAGAAATAAAGGGTAAGAAACAGGAGGAGGGGGGGAAGCCTTGCAGCTTTAAAATTCCCTGACGGTAGATCATAAATCTTGTGGCGAGACCTGAGGCGGTGATGGATGGCCGAGCACACAGCACAAGCTGTCTGAAACCTTCCCTGGAGCCCTCTGCTTTGAATAATCACCAGCCAAAGATAGGAAAAGAGTTTTGCAAAAGTGGAATGGACTATGTGTTATTCGCTTAATATTAACAGAAGCTATCTACATAGAAAGTCCAACAGGTGAGCTGGAACCTTTGGAGGGAACTTCGTAAGCCTACAAAAGTGTCCCTAACTATATATGTCAAAGTAAGATGGCTGCAGAGTGTTCATACTGAGATGTGCCTACAATGGGCCTCATTTATAAATGTAAATATTTTTGTAGGACACACCAAATCCCTGCTAATTTTATAAAAATTTTGTTAACAAACATTTTTTTTTTTAGACTTATCTGTGTATACATAGTTAAATTCTAATCATTCATCAATTACCAAGCCTGATCAGAAAGTTGTGAGTTCAAATTTAAACACCACCAAACTGCCACTGTTGGGC
Organism: Ictalurus furcatus; assembly: GCF_023375685.1. NCBI lineage: Eukaryota > Metazoa > Chordata > Actinopteri > Siluriformes > Ictaluridae > Ictalurus > Ictalurus furcatus. The sequence goes on from NC_071274.1 coordinate 14,053,689, forward strand.
TCTTGAGCAAGGCCCGTAGCACTCAACTGCTCAACTGTATCCTATACTTGTAAATTGGATAAAAGTGTCAGCCAAATAATGTATATGTAAATGTACCATAGACACATATTTCCTGTTTTTAGGGGGGGGGGGGGGGATTCTTTTGTCTTAAGGGAATGGCTAGTCTTATTACTCATGACAGATTTTCACAAACTTTTCATTAAATTCGGAAAGCTTGTCAATGAAATCCATATATAAAATGTGCAACTCATCGCCAATTCTAAAATTGAAGGTGATCAGTCAGTGCTTGCATTAGTGAGTCTCCTTACATTACACAAACATAAGAGCAGTGGGCAATGGTAACTCAGTGGGTAAGACATGGGTAAGTTCAAATCCCACCATCACCAACCTGCCACTGCTGGGCCCCGGAGCAAGACCCTCAACTGCTCAGTTGTATAAATGAGATAAATGTAAGTCGCTCTGGATAAGGGCATATGTCAAATATCATAAATGTAAATGTAAGCTTTCATATGATATGAATGTTTTTCCAAACTAACGGGTTTGTCATAAATACCACAATTCTTGCGTAAATGCTCCTTCAAACATTTTTGCTTTTTTTCATATCCAGCTTGATAAATGAGACCCAAACTCAAAATCACTTTCATTTAGCTTTCAGATGGATAACCGTTAGTCATAGGGGGGGTTGGGGGTTACCTTGGACAGCGTGCCAACCCAACGCAGGGCACAATCGCACACACTAACTCACATACTATGGACAATTTAGAGATGCCAATCAGCCTACAACATGTCTTTGGACTAGGGGATGAAACCAGAGTACCCAGAGGAAACCCCCAAAGTCAAGCATGAAAGGACCTGGAAGAGAAATTCTGAGCTAAACTTCTCAGTGTAAATGCCTTACATGATGCCAGCTGTAACATTCTTTCATAATCTGGAGCGCTTCAGACTGATCTTCCAAGACAACAGCTGAGTGAAATTCTCTGGAATTCAGCATCCAGCAGATAGACACCCTGTGTGTTTGTGTGTGTGTGTGTGTGTGTGTGTGTGTGTGTGTGTGTGTGTGTGATAACTCTGGGGAAACATGCTGATCTGTTCATTAAACTCAACTGAATCAACATTTGTGTTTCCTGACACAGTATGAGAGAGAGAGAGAGAGAGAGAGAGAGAGAAGGTGAATATGCAAATTCAGCCCTCAGCCCTAAATAATAGCAAGATTCCTACTGAGAGTCTCAGCAACTTTATAAAACAACTCACACACAAAGTCTAAGTTAGTATTTCCACTCCTACCACCACTACTGCAGATTTGCACCTCTGTTTCTCCTAGCAATTTGAAAGTTTGCACTGGCAGGCACTGGCACAAGCACAAGCACAGCCCTGCTGTGTGTCCCTCTCCATCAAAACAGCTCTCTAATCAATAATTTGTCACATGAGCTTTGCTCAATACCTGACTGTGACCAAAGAATGACTGGCTTTCAGTCGGACCACCAGTAACAACTCCGCATCAAAGTTTCTGGGGTGACCAGCATTGATCTAAACAGAGATACCAGGGGATGCATGCTGAGTCCAAGTGTGTGGTTTCCAACACTGAAAACAACAAATAAAAGTATTAAGCTGCTGAAATGATTTCTGATCCACTCAAAGACAGGTATACTGCAAGACACAGCTGCCAGGACTGAATAGACATTAGCAAACAAGAACAATTATTACCTATTAAGCAGAAACATTATCAGAAAAATTATTCTCCAGGGTCTCCAGTTTCCTCTAATCTCCCAAAGACGTGAAAGCTGGTATAGTAGTGAAGTTGCGCCTAGGTGTGAATGAGTGCGCATGTTGGTGTCCCATCCAGGGTGTATTCCCACCTCACTCCCAGTGTTCTTGGGATAGATTCTGGATCCGCTGCCACCTTGATAAAGTGTTACAAACATAATATTCCTGCAATGTTCTGAAAACATCTAATTTGCAACATTATTAGACCATTCCTGCACAATGTTCATTCCCAATTAAACAAAGCTGAAACACGCAGTATGGAAAGTACTGTCTTATTATTTCTTAACCTAAAATGTTTGTAAATGTAATGTACTATATAAATGTAATGGAAATACGTTCTCAAGACACCCAGACAATTGTACAAATGTAACATTCTTTAAAGGAGAGGTGGTCTACTCGTCTATCCATTTTCTGTACCGCTTATCCTACACAGGGGCACGGAGAAGCCTGGAGCTTATCCCAGGGGACCTGAGGCACAGGGTGGGGGATACACTGGTTGGAGTGCCAACCCATCATAGGGCACAATCGCACACACACTCACACACTACGGACAATTTAGAAATAACAATCAGCCTACAACACTGTAGGCTGATTGGCATCTCTTAGGGAGGATTGTAGGTACTGTAGGCTGATTGGCAGAGTTAGGGAGAAATCCTGAGTACCTAGAGGAAACCTGCAAAGCACATTGAGAACATGCAAACTCTGCACACACAGGGCGGAGGAGGGAATCAAACCCCCAACCCCAGACGTGGTAACCACTAAGCCACTATGCCGTCCAAGCAAAGGTTCCACGTGTAAACTGGAAAGCTAGTGACTGATAATAAATAAACAAATACCATAAGCAGACTGAAAATTTATCATGACCAATCTGAAGGGTGTTCCAAACATTCCAAGGTTTCTCTTCCATCTGCACAAAATGACACAGTTCCTTCTTAAAACCACACCTTAGCTTTAGGATGTACTTATAGGAATACCAGAACAAGAAGAGTTACAGAGTACAGTATGTCTGTAAAATGATCAGACACCTGTGGATTTAACAGACCGCAATAAACGTGGAGAATGAACACATAGCAAGAGAGCTATAAAAGACAGGAATTTATTATTATTTCAACTCAAAAATTGTGTATACATAATAAGTACGGAGTGTGCCCTGCGATGGACTGGCACCCTGTCCAGGGTGTACCCCGCCTTGTGCCCGATGCTCCCTGGGATAGGCTCCAGGTTCCCCCGCGACCCTGAAGAAGGAGTAAGCGGTAGAAGATGGATGGATGGATAATAAGTACACTCTGTGTATACAAAATGTGTATACATAAGTCAGTGCTCTATTAGGTTAATATTAATGCGCTCAATCTAATTCTCATCCTAATAATATACCTTAGTATTGAATTCATACAGTGATTGTATAGCCGTCAATCCACAAAATATATATATAAAAAATAATGTGTATAATATATGATACATTAAGTTTGGAAAGAGTCCTCAGTGTGAGTAACAATCAGAAGCAAAATGTTTTGTAACACAGGAAAATATTCAGGACGAAGATGTTTGCTGTTTCTCTGAAACACATCAAGCTTCATTTTCATGTCTTGTTAACTCTGAATGAGAAACACATAAAACTTGAAGTCAAATGCATTGACAGGGTTGTCTCAATCACGGACAAGTCTAGTCCTTCTTGTTACAAATTTGCAGTGTTATTAATCTGCAGATAACTAATTACTACTTTAAAATTGTAATCGGATTACATTACTGATTACTGCATTAAAAAATAATCAGATTACTAATTATTTTACTTTCATGTTACTTTCAAAACCTATCAAACCTACAAAAATACACTACAAAGTGAAACTCATAGTTCTTCAGTAATTTTAGCGCAATGTATCCATCCATCCATCCATCTTCAACCGCTTACTCCTTTTCAGGGTCACGGGGAACCTGGAGCCTATCCCAGGGAGCATCGGGCACAAGGCGGGGTACACCCTGGACAGGGTGCCAGTCCATCGCAATAACCAGTCATTAATTCTAAGGGTTCACTTACTTTTTCCATTGCCATTTTGAATGTTGAATGAGTGTGTTCAATAAAGATATGAGGGATCAGAATTTTTTTTGTGTTATTATTTTAGGCACATTATATTTCTCAATACCCTTGACTTACATGAAGATCAGATCACATTTTATGACAAGTTTATGCAGAAAACCATGAAATTCCAAAAGGTTCACATACTTTTTTCTTGCCACTGTATAAAATTACAGGTGGTCTTCTTTTACTGACGTTCAGTTACGTAGTGGCAAACTCTCTCCAAGTCGAGAATTATTTTGGACAAAATAATTTATTTTAAAATGCATTTGACTTAATATTGGTTTCTTAACAATACATCTGTAAAGCAAATAATGCAATTTTATTGACAACAGTAACTGTAATTAAATTACACAGATTTTAAATGTAATGCGTTACATTACTACATAATCAGAAAAGTAATTCAATTACAGTAATGCATTATACCCAACTGCTAATTTTTATGCTCAACAGATCCTTAACCCTCAATCAGCTCCCTAGCTCCCTATCTCCCGTGAATCTGTATATCATGTGCACAAAGTGGAGCACTAATAAGGACCCTGCCTCACTATACACTGTGACACTGATAACTCAATTTCCTCCGACACGATCATGTACTGGCGTTGTAAAACATCACCAAAAATTAAAAACTTAAAAATATTTAAGTTTTATATATCATATAAAGTGTTATATGTGTGTGTTAACGTACACATGTTTCTATCATGGTACGTCAAGCAGGATCGTAGTCTAGGTAGTGGATTTTTTATTTTTTTTTAATCATGAAACACTTCGCTAAACACAAGTCGTTAGACTAAACCACATATAGAAGATTAACAAATAAAGTTAAAAATTGCTAACTTAAGTAATCATTTGAAAGCTACAACAATATTAACAAGCTACTTACATTTGTAGTTGGATGAGAGCTCGTCCCCCATATTTTTTCGAGCCGAAATGCTTCACAAAACATGACGTCATTTAGAGTTAGGGAACATACTGAGCATCAATGCTCCCTATTTTTGCGGTGCACTGCAGGATTTTTTTAGGGAGCGAACATTCCAGTGCACTGGAAGGATTTTGCGATTGAGACAGCCCTTAAAATAGCTACCTCCCTGATCAGTGCACTGACTGCTGAACTGGGGAGCTGATTGAGACATACCCATATACTTCAAACAGGAAGGAAGCTATTGAAGAAAAACTATTTCAGGCATTTGAACTTTCTGTGACCTTGACCCTGTATCAATTCCAAAATCTAATCAGTTCATCTGCTGATTGACCTGGGATGATAATGCTACATAGATCCTAGAAACATTTAACCACCCGTTCTTGAGATATTGAACGTACAGGAATCTCGAATGGCTGGATATATGAATGCATGCACAGATAAGCCGAAAACATAATGCCTTTACCACTTAGTGATGGAGGCATTAAAGGAGAGGCCGGTGAGGGAACAACTGTTTATAGCTGTTATAACGCATGCTATTATAGGAAATAATGTGTTTTTGTAGAGATTCCACAATTTTAAACATAGCTATAAATGGATAAAATGTACAATGTGTCATTATTTAAGAAATAAAAAAAGGAATTTCTGGCAATTTGCTTTGGTATAAAGGGAATAAAACACTTCAGGATGTGCTGTTATTGCAAAAATAATGAATTTGGGGATGGTAAGAGTAACTCCACTTCCTTTCATTAATTTGATTCTTCTCCTCTAATATCACTGCTTGCTTACTGAAGCAGTAGTACAATTTACTTTTAAGACTTTATCTTCCTGAAAGCACAGCTTAGTTGCCAGTTGCCACACTTCAGGGTTTGGTTAGAGAAACCCAGGGTGTCAAAAAGCTCCCCTGGCATCAGATTCAGACTTTTTCCCCAGTCGGAAGGTAATTCTCCCATATGACATGAATCCTCCATTAGTCTTCAGCTCATGTGACATGAAGAGACCTAAAGTCAGACATGTTTTGATGAAACGACGAAAGCTCAGCGGAGCTGAAACAAGCTGCTGTGTCTGAACAGGGGTTCACCAGGACGCTCTATTTTTGACTAATACTGAGTTAGTTGCACATTTTTCACAACGTCCTTGGTGTTTACTATTTATTTAAGACATTTCACTTAATAAGAAGAGCACCCAAGTAATGCACCTTTTACACATTCTTTTTTTTTTTTTTTTTACTTTTTAGGCTCTTTTTCTTAGCTAATTATCTTTAGTTATCTTTAGTTGGCTTGTACCTCAATTTATTTAGATCATTTCCATAGACACCAACTGGCAAGCTGTAGCACCAATATGGCACAAAGTGAACAATCGTGTATCTAGATCTATAATTTATCGATGTGCACAGAATGAGGTCCCAAGGCTTGGAATAGTACAGCAGTGACCTGGAGTTATTAAACATTAGACAAGCCGCACCAACACCAGGTATTACAGTTTGTCTGGTCAGTTTTGATGCATATGACAGCAATGTGACAAACTATTCCTGGTTCAAAATAAAAAGATGAGGAAATCTTTTCATTAGTCACATTTATCAGTTTTGCTAAGCTCAGACATCTGACCACAGAGGTCACAGGCAGAGGAAATTTTGAAACCACAGGGCTCAACTAAGACAGAACTGTGATGTCGTTTTAATATGCAGAGGCAGTGCTTGCATGATGGAGCATACTGAAACAGACTTGCATAGTACTGATGAGGGCAATAAAAGCAACGCTCTGAAGTCTATGTGCTGTGTGTGTGTGTGTGTGTGTGTGTGAGGGGTGCCAGAGGCCAGGAGATACAGAGAATTTACAAGCTCCTCATTAAAAACAAAGATAAAAGTCCTGAAAATGCAAAAGAGATTTGTCACACTTCTCGTCAGCTAATTTCTATTGAGAAAAAAACATTCGGCATTCCAAAAACTGTATTTCTAAGGAACATGTCATGTTTTCAGTGGTTAATAATGCTCCTGTTTTTAGGATTGTAAGTATCATTCATATGAAGGCATAGGGCAGTGAAGCGGTGCAGATCTGGGGGTGAAAGTGGGATGTGAGATCCATTTGCCTGAGGATTCTTTCTCACTTTGTTTTGTCAACAGCAGCAAAAGTAGAGTCCATCTACTAAATCGAATGTGTGTGTGTGTGTGTGTGTGTGACAGAATAGGCGCTGCGGTTAATTAGAGTTTAATACAGGATGTGATGGCAGGACCACAGTGGGGTTAAAGGCAGAGAGAGAGAGAGAGGGAGGTGTTACCTTTTCATATAGAATTCTATTCATTAAAAGGTCAGTCAGTAAATGAATGTGTCCAATGGCCTTATCACTACACTTCCTGTGTCACTCAATTCTATTCACCATTCTGCCTTAAAAGGGCCCCCCCGCCAAAAAAAATATATAAATAAAATTATAATAAATAAATAAATAAATAGTTTGTCCTGTTATGGTAGCCTATTTGTAAACCATTTGCTCTGTATGTGTGTGTGTGTGCGCATAAGTCTTTTGTGTGCCTTTATTAATTTCATGTCTGTAAATTCTAATAGTTGTTTCTACTTTTATTTTAATAATAATAATAACAATAATGATGATGATGATGATGATGATGATGATGATGCATTGAGTGAATGTTTTATTCTGTAAGGACCAATAAAAATAGCTCCAGAAATGACCAAGGCCGCCACAGAAACAGCAACCTTCCAAAGCAAGGAAATCACTTCAGAATTCTCCTGATGTACTCCATCCAAAATCAATTTAGTTTGTATTCTGTATCATCATCACACGTCTTATTAAACCCTTACATTAATAAAAGTTTAGGTTAGGTAACAGGAGTCAGTTTGCAAGTATGGGTGGACTTAAGTGCATTTTATTAATAAAATAACATTTTACGATAAAGTAATACAAGTCCAGTATCTATGCATGAGCAGAAAATGTATAGTATGCAGTAACACTCTGAAATGACTAATGCATTGCGCTTTGTTACTACTAAATGACGGATAGTTTATAGTACCACTTTATCTCCAGGAGGCGCAAATACACTATAGGGCCAAATGTTTGTGGACACCTGACAATCACACCCATATGTAGGTCTTCCCCACACTGTTGCCACAAAGTTGGAAGCACACAATTAGAAAGTATAGAATGTCTTTGTATCCTGTAGCTTCACAATTTCCCTTCAGTGGAACTAAGAGGCCCAAACCTGTTCCACCATGACAGTGCCCCTGTGCACAAAAGTTGGTGTGGAAGAACTTCAGTGTACTGCACAGAGCCCTGACCTCAACCCCATTGAACACCTTTGTTCACTTCAACATGGCTCACTTGGTTAGCTAACATAATATAAAATGCATTTTGCAGATATAGAACATCAATTGTATCTATATTGGACATATGAAAAAAAAATTTTTTTAAAGTAATTACTACAGATAACATTTAGTCTTACTTGAGTAATTTTCATTATCACTACTTATACTTTAACTTAAGTGAATTATTACTACAGAAGCAGTAGCAGTGTGTTTTGTACTCTTTCCACCACTTTCTGCAATTTTAGGCTATTGTTTCCAACATTAATGTTTCTCATTAGTGTTTTTGGCTACTTATGATGCATTACTACTATGACCCTGACCAGGATTTATTGGTTTCTGAAAATTGCTGAAATAGTTAATACTGGCTATGATAGAAAGTTGTCAGAACACACAGTGCATCTCAGCTTGCTGTGTATGGGGCTGTGTATGTGCAGACCGGTCAAAGTGCCCATGCTGTCCTCTATACACTCCCGAAAGCACCTACGTGAGCATCAGAACTGGACCATGGAGCAATGGAAGAAGGTGGCCTGGTCTGATGAATCACATTTTCTTTTACATCATGTCGATGGCCGGGTGTGTGTGCATCACTTACCTGGAGTAAGGAAACCTTGGGTCTTGGCATTCATGTGGATGTTGCTTTGAAATGTACCACTGACATAAACCAGGTACACCCCTTCATGCCAAAGGTATTCCCTAATGTCAGTGACCTCTTTCAGCAGGATAATGCTCCCTACCACACTGCAAAAACTGTTCAGGAACGGTTTGGGGAACATGACAAAGTGTTCAAGGTGTTGACTTGGCCTCCAAATTCCCCAGATCTCAATCTGATCGAGCATCTGTGGGATGTGCTGGACAAACAAGTCTAATCCATGGAGGCCCCACCTCACAATGCCTACGTCTTTGTGCCAGACACCACAGAACACCTTCAGAGGTCTTGTGGAGTCCATGCCTCGAGGGATCAGAGCTGTTATGGTGGCAAAAGGGGGGCCTATACAATATTAGACAGGTGGTTTTAATGTTATAGCTGATCGCTGTTACGGGATCGCTGTTATGGGATATAAGCTTATCCCATAAATTTATTTTAACTACTAATGTAACCTTCTAATGTTCATTAGTAAATGAAGCATCATGCACTATTAATTTCCAATACTTACTGTACTGCATTCATTCATAATGCTTCTACATAGTTACTGAGTTATTAAGGAATCTTATTGTACAGTGTTACCTAATAGCTAGGAGATGCTATTATGAGGTGGCTGGTATAAATTGGTTCGCAAAGATAAAAGGCATCAATAATTTCCCAAAATGCCCTTGGAAGAGAAAATGCAGGTAGACCAAGAAAACAAGGTACTACAAATTACACAAAAGAACAGACAACATAATTGTTTTTTGTTTGTTTGTTTGTTTGTTTGCTTTATTTGTTTCTGTTTACAAAATTCTGTATTCGAGAGAAAATAAATCAAGCATTATGGTGTTTTTGAAATCATGAATGCTGCTGCCTATCTGTCTTTAAGTGTGTGTGTGTAATAGCTTGCCCCATATCATTCTTATTATACCATTAATGAGACCTTGTGATATAATGCATTTCTCAGCCTTAATAGTTTCATTCTTGAGCTATGGAGAGATATTAGATTTTAGCCTCCCGTCTAATATCACCACCAGCCATCACTGTGCTCTGTAGCCTGAGGCCGGTGTGTCTGAGGCTGAGATTACATTAACAGGTAAACATCAGTGCCAGAAGAAACCCCAGAAAACCCCTTTTGCACTTTATACTGCCTTCTAGAAAGATTGCCAAAAATGTATTTATTATGGTTTTATTCTTCAGTAGACAGGATGATGGAGATGACTAAACTGCCATAATGATGGACACAGAGAGCTGCAGTCCACTGCTCCCCATGCCTCATCATCACCATCATTATGCATATAAAGCAGACACAATGGATCTCTCTCTCTCCCTCTCTGTGTGAACACTCAACCACCCGTGAGCCCATCTATCTCTCTCTCGCTCTCTCCCGCTCTCTCTCACCCCATGCTAGCATTTGGCTGAATCTTAAATAAAGTTATTTGAATATTTGTAACATTAATGTCTGAGTGTCGAGCGCTCGCTGATGCTGAACCGAGGAGAGACAGAATACATCGTTCTGCCTTCATCACTCCAGCACATGGATGGTTGAAGAGAAGAGAGGACAGGATGGATGGAAAAATAGCATCCTTTAGGAGGGAAAGAGAGACTTTATTCATTGAGGCAGCCCATCAGTACAGCTCTCTCCAAACACACATAATGAGTGAATCTCTCTAGCTATTCCATGAGTGTGTTTATGTTGCTGTCTGTGATTGCGAGAGAAAAAAAAAGGGAAAGAGAAAGTGCGTATGCACGCTCAGTCACACATACACACACTCACTCTGCATAGAAATGAGTCGTAACACAAAAGCTACCAGCTCGGCACTACGGGTACAGCATGGTAAAGCAATTACAAAGGAATAAAACCCAACCATGCTCCATAAAGCAAGAAAAGAACTTCACAACGCCACAAGAGAGGAGAATCAATCACAGCAGCGGAGAGCAACCATCCCCTGCCCAAAAATATACAATGACATATGGCACTCGATTCCATATGCCGTAGCACTGGAAATATGGATCAGATTCAAGCACTAACGCTCCTGATCTCAAAATATAGCACAGAATATATAGTGCACTTCCTGTTTCGTAGTTACTCCAGCTACAAACTAACCATGTCTCTGGATCATGTATCTTGCAATCAGTCTCGTCTTGTTAACATGCATGCTTGTGTGTCAGTCAGGGGAAACCTCGCACATGGTGAGATTTTCTATTATACATACAGGCTCTGCTGAGCTGAAATATGCTTCTCTTTGTATGTAAATTCTCTTTGCATGAAAATTCCATGTAAATATCCCATGTGGCACAGGTGCAAAGCGGACATTTTGACAGCTGGTATCTGATTAAACACTGTTTTATGAGGCACCAGTCCATTGTAAGGCACCATGTGCACATGTTCATAAAATCATGGTGGGGGCATTCCCCAAAGTATATTACAGTATGTATGTTACAAGAAGAAAAACAAAACCTGATTTCTCCTTTTTTTTTCCGGCTGTTTGCTAGCATTCAGCCACAGAGACATCTAATGGGTTTTCCAGGTCTGCTACACATACAGTGCCCTCCACTAATATTGGCACCCTTGGTAAATATGAGCAAAGAAGGCTGTGAAAAATTGTATTTATTATTTAACGTTTTGATCTTTTGTGCAAAAATATTTTTTTTAAATACTCCGCTCTCATGGATATCAAACAATTGCAAACACAACACAGGTTTCTAAAAAAATATCTGTTAAATATTGGTGTGCAAGAATTATTGGCACCCCTATGAATTCATATGAGAAAAATATATTTGAAGTATATTCCCATTGATATTTTGCATTTCTTTTAGTACACCTGAGTGACTAGGAACAGGAAATTGTTCAACCATGACTTCCTGTGAATCAACCTGGAATTGGATGTGTGTCTATATTGTCTCAACACACTGTGAAGAGGATGGTTCACGTGGCCAAAAAAAATCTCCAAGGATCACAGCTGGAGACGTACAGAAGTTAGTTGGGACAGAAAGTCTCCAAAACTACAATCCAAATTCAGCTACATCACCACAAGTTGTTTGGAAGGGTTTCAAGAAAAAAGCCTCTACTGTCATCCAAAAACAAAGTCAAGCATCTTCAGTTTGCCATACACTACTGGAACTTCAAATGTGATTGGGTTCTGTGTTCAGATGAAACAAAAACAGAGCTTTTTGGCAATAAACACCAGAGGTGGTTTTGGCGCACACAGAGAGGTAGCCATATGGAGTACCTCATGCCCAGAGTTAAATATGGTGGTGGCTCTTTAATGTTTTGGGGCTGTTTTTCTGCCAGAGGACCTGGACATTTTGTTAGGATACATGGCATCATGGACTCTATCTACAGATATATACAGATATCTGTAGATAAAAAAAAAATATCTACAAAAATCTAAAATATCAACAGATATTAACTGAAAACCTGACTGCCTCTGCCAGAAAGCTTAAAATGGGCCATGGTTGGATCTTCCAGCAGGACAATGATCCAAAACCTACATCAATATCAATACAAAAATGGTTTACTGACTTCAGAATCAAGGTCCTGCCATGGCCTTCCCAGTCCCCTGACTTGAAATCCATAGAAAACCTGTGCGGTGAACTAAAGAGGAGAGTCCACCAGTGTAGACCTCGGAATTTGAAGGATCTAGAGAGATTCTGTATGGAGGAATGGTCTCAGATCCCTTGCCATGTATTCTCCAACATAATAAGGCATTAGAGGAGAGAATTCAGAACTGTTATCTTGTAAGGAAGCTAGCACAACGTATTGAAACCAATATTTTACAAAGACTTATTTTTTTATAAACCAGACAATTTTTCACAGCCTTCTTTGCTCATATTTACCAAGGGTGCCAATATTAGTGGAGGGCACTGTATACCCCTTAGTATGCATACGTGTATGTATTTATTCTGGAATTGTGCTTGCCTGGTTCCTTTTATGTGTCAGTAATGCATTTAAAGATGATAACTATAAACTTCAGTAAGCTAAACCTCGCTATGAATTCTGATCATGTTTGGAAATATCTGAATAAACAGAATGACTCTGGATCCCCATTGTACCAATTTTACACACATTATTTGTATTTATAAATATTTATACTTCCATAATATTATAAAATAAATATGCTTTAAGAAGCTACTTCCAGAAAAAAAAAAAGTTCTGCATTCCTAATCTTCAGAATAAAAAACCAATGTAGTGATGGGTAGAAAATGTTATTCTCCCCCAGTTTGAGATCTTAGACCCCTGGCAGGCTCCTGCCAGTCACATTCACTGTGATTTGTGATACATCAACTAGCCAGTGAACAGTACTGAAAAACCTGAGCATCACACTACTTCAGATGAGACAGAGACTGATGTAGTTCCTCCATATAAACTCTTCAGAAAGTCTTCAAAATTGGGCAGTAATATTGTTTTTCCATAAGCAGATTAGATTATTCAAAGGGGGTAGGTGGGGCATCTACAAAAAAAGTTTCTCTTTTCAATGTTCAGTTTTCACGTTTGGAAGTAAGCAGACTTTAAATTGATAGACCCATACATCTAGCTGAGATACATGCAACATTGAAACATATGTCACAACTAGATATGTCACAACATATGTAAGGCTTAGTGGTTAGCACATTTGCCTCGCAAATGTTTAGGGTTCAATGTTTGGGGTTCGAATCTCACCTCTGCCCTGTGTGCGCAGACATCACATGTTCTCCCCGTGCTTTGGGGTTTCCTCCAGATACTCCAGTTTCCACCCCCAGTCCATAGACATGTGTTGTAGGTTGAGTGGCATCTCTAAATTGTCTGTAGTGTTAGAATGAGTGTGTGTGTTATTGTGTCATGTGGTGGGTTGGCACCCTGTCCAGGGTGTCCTCCGCTTTGTGCCCTGAGTTCCGTGGGATAGGCTCCAGGCTCCAGGCTCCAGGCAATGGATGTATGGATATAGACCACGTAAAGGGTTTTCCCATGCAATCACACTATTGAGAATAGGAATATTGTAATCACCGGGGTAGAGAAAGTAATGATATATTATATTTAAGTGAAAGTATAGCTACTTTATGTGTTAAAATCTTAATTAAAAGTGGAAGTGTCTAACAAGCAATGTACTCAAGTGAAAGTAAAAAGTATTAACACAAAAAGAAATGTTTTAACTGATGAAATGTTCCATCAGAAGTGAAATATCATTTCTTACTAATAGCTAGAATTTGACTTGCTGTCTAGGCAATTGCATTAGCTACTGGAAATGATGCTAGTCTAATCCTACCTCAACATGCTTTTTCAAATTGGATGGCGGTCATGCCTTCTAGGGAGGTAAAGGAGATGCCTCATTTCACCATGTCTTTGCTTAGTCTAGCATATTGAAATCATTTACTGAGGTAGGGCCAGGGGTGCTCATCCTCAATTTCCACACTTCAGTCTGGAGGTACATCCATATTCAAACGCACACAGATAGCTGTAGCATAAAACTACATTGTGTAGCATGAGAAGGTCATAGCAAATTTCGAATAGTGTTTTCTACATTGATGAATCTGATTGGATGTTAACTGAAATGTAAATAAAATGCACAAGAGGCCATCCGATTGATGTACAGTGATTGGATAAGATGTCTTGCTGCTGTTGTGACACCCTAATTTCTCCGTCTGGGGATTAATAAAGTAGTATTTTATCTTATCTTATCTTATCTGTCATGATTTGTAAGGAGTGTTTTGAAGGCTTCTAAGGAGTGTTTTGAAGCCTGAAATAAAAATGTAAGAAGTAAAAACTAAGTATGTACAAGTATTCAATTTCAATATTACTCAAGTAAAATATAAATACGGCTAAATAATACATAAGTAAACAAAGTGCAACTACTCAAGTATTTTCCATCCTTGCTAGTGAACAGATTCCATGAGCCTAAATATTACAATTTGAACCTGAAACCAAACACACACACACACACAAAGTAAAACCCATCCATTTTTCTCCTGACCTTTACCGTGCCACATAGACGTGATGCACGGTTCGAATACAAAGGAAACGTGTCTGGTATCTGAAAGAAACAAAGACATGAGTTGCATCCGACCCCTTTCGGCAGACAGCATGAAATATTTACTACTCTTCTAGCAGTGTGAAGAGCTCCACTCGAAACGGGAGTGAATAAATATATAAACAAATAACAAAACGCAGTCACAAATCAGCGTTGACACAGAGAGGAAGAGAATGCACAGGAGAGGGGGAGAGAAAGAGGAATAATGAGATACAAACTGAAGATTGTGAGTATTTATGAGTCCCTGCAGTCCTTGTATCATACACATGCCCACACATGCAGCGAGGCTCCCTCTGGTTGTTGTCACTGTTGCAGAAGTAGCTCACCAGAAGCCTTACTCTCTTTGGCTTTCACCATGCCGGGATCCTCCGATAAACACAAAGCATCAGAGAGAACAGCACAGAGTTTAAGCAAATTAAGTCATTTACTGCTGTTTATCATTCTGATTTAAGGAAGACTTAGCAGCAAATTCTGTTCTGGTCAAAATGACCTGTGCAATGATATTATTTTCCAAATAGGAAACATTTATGTTTATTCATGTTTAAAAACAACCTGATATTTCAGACATTAGGTTAGGTCAGACATTGACATTTTAACCTAAAAGTAAAAAGTACTGGTCTTTATAAATGCATTTCGGATATTTTTAGATGTACTTTCCAATTCTATTACCACGCAAGAGCTCACCACTGTTAAATAGTGAATATAACGTGAAGTTAAAACATAGCTAGATGCCCACAGCATGTTCGGAATCCATAATTGAAGGCAATTACGAACTTTTCTCAGTAGTGCAGTCTAGGAATAGTTGTTAAGGATGTAGAAGTAGCTGTGTATAGCTTCTCCCTTCAATGTTCCCATTAAAACGAAATGCACGAAATTTAATGGATAGCTGCTGAAGTGGAAGAGCAAATGCAGCAAATTGTTTTGTTGTATTAAGAAAAAGTTTTCAGACTTGAAAATGGCTGAACATACTGTAGCAACTCCATCCTGAACACATGAAACATGTTTATATTGAAATATTTGTGTTCATTTGTTGCTTTGTGGGGGCATGGTGGCTTAGTGGTTAGCATGTTTCCCTCGCACCTCTGGGGTTGGGCTTTGAAGCCTCTGTCCTGTGTGTGCAGAGTTTGCATGGTCTCCCCATGCTTTGGGGGTTTCCTTCAGGTACTCTGGTTTCCTCCTCTAGTCCCAAGACATGCATTGCAGTCTGATTGGCATTTTGAAATTGTCTGTAGTGAGTGAATGGTTGTGCAATTGTGCACTGTGATGGCACCCCATCCAGGGTGTCCCCCGTCTTGTGCCCTGAGTTCAAGGCTCCCCCATGAACTTGTGTAGGATATGCGGTATGGATAATGGTTGGATTGATGGATGTTGGTTGGTGCTGTATTATTGTTTTATCCCTGTGAGAAGTTAGCATTTGCAAGTAGTGCAAATACAATGCCATTGTTTAAATGGAGAAAACTTCAACAATCTCAAACATAAGGGATAACACTCAGGTTTTGCTGTTCTCCAGTGACGTTTATTGGCATATTAATGAGAAATCCTGACGACAAATGCTGGACTCCAATTTCCAGAATGCAATGCAGCTACAGTATACAACACAATTGCAATGAGTAAGGGGTGTGGTTGGCAAAACACTCGGCTTTGCTGGTTAGCGATCTAAGAAATAACAATCAAAATGGCAATTATGGTAGTATTACCATGCAAATTGAAGTTTTGGAACCTGAGCTGTTATGCAGCGTGTACAGATGAGGAGGTCAGAAAGCAGGACAGAGTAAATAATTAAAGTGCTGCTGCATCAGTCTCTTTAGGTAAAGATGAAGCAAGGGTTAATGCTGTATTTGATTAATCTCAGAAGTAGGAAGTCAGAATTACTGTATAGTCCGTGGTATAGATTTAAACAAGCTAATATGACTGTATGTTAATTGATATAAAGCAAACACCTGTATATATAGCATAATTCATTTAAATGTAAGAGGTGCTACTTTGTTTACTTCTGATGCTGTGAGCAGCCATGTTGCTTTGATGCCAAACTCCGGGCTGAGGAAACCGTCCCGAGCTCTTGAGCAGGAATTCCAAGTTGAGCGAGTGTTTTCTTTGTTTCTTTTTTTAAGTCAAAGGTCAGAAATTATGACTTACAATCCTTACTTGGGGGAATGCAGGATGAATCCCACTGACACCTCTATAGCAAGTAGCGGAATTGCATTGCAGCTAATGTAGGAAATTCTTAGCCAAATTGAAAATAGACCAACGTGTTAATGAAAAAAAAGTGAAGCCAAAACATCAACTTAGAATTTCAGAATAAAATAAATCTTGGATGCCACTGAATATCACATATTCATTTTACTATATATAGATAGGGTGTATAAATCAGGGTGGATTTGTCCTGTAATGGATTTGTCGTTTTGAAACTAGTGATTAGTCAACTCTAACACATTGTCCTCTAATGATGACATCACAAAGTGACCAAAGAGAAAAAGACCTTGGCCCAGCTTTGGTATTGGCTGTGGTTATGATTATGTCCTTGCTGGGCGGAAATGTAGAAAAATGAGACCATTAGGAAAGATAAGGGAAGACAGATGAAGATGAATAACAGCGAGGAAGAGAGAGAGAGATGATCCAATGATGAGGTTTGATAGAGAACAGAGCAGACAGACAGTGGACTATTCCCTTGATTAATTAGGCTTCATAAGGGCCGGTATGACCTGTGGAATTTTGATTAAGCCAACACATCCACTGTCTGAGTCACTGTTGTTGTACTGACAGCAGCAGCTATGTGTGGGTTTGTGTGTGAATCATTGATGAGGGTGTGTGTGAAAAGTATCATCTAAACTGACAGGGTACTTTCTCTCCCCTACGCTTCACACTGTCATGGGAGCGCACAGGGTAGCTCCTCCCGAAACAACATCTCTACATCTTTCTTCAATAATGTGCCTAACAACAATGTTTCTATCAATAAAAACCCATGAGCAGCCTCCACAAAGACAAGTGAACTATTTCCAAAGCATCCCACATGCAATCTAGTCAGCATGTAAATCCAAAAATAGAACAGATATAGTACATAATATAGTCTGATTTGTGATAGCGGGGCTAAGCCTTCCATCTCCATATTGCTTGTTATTTTGGTATCAACATTGTCTTACTAGCTGTTAACAAATGGACAAGTGGTTTATTTTTGTCTTTTGTGGAAACAAGAACAGCAGCAACTTTAACTGTTGTAAGTAAAAATGCACAGGATGGTATGAAGAGGCTGAGGCTGATTTATTTCCGGCTCAGGCAGTAGATGAATGCAGCCTATCACTAAGAGTCATGTCAAGTGATTAGGCTTGGTGAAATGCTACTTAGATTCCATGTGCATTAGGCGTAATTTATGTAATCAACTTCCATAACACATCATGAATGGTGACTGGGATGGTATACATGAAAAACAAACAAAAAATTATAGTGAATGCAATAAAAACGAACGAGGTGGAATACTTTCTCAATCAATGATTTGTTTTAAAATTACTTTAGAGAAAAAACTAGAACGCGAATAGGCTAAGCACACATCACCTAATCAAAGTACAAATTACATACAGGGACAAAGGTAGAAACTTAATGTTGTGTGTTTTTAAATGAAAGAGCTGGCTAACAGCAAGGACAGCTTCACTGTTTACCATGCTTGCTATTCAAAAGAGGCACAGCAAGATTACACACTTGAAACACTTGACTTGTTGCTCTAGCAATCATGAATGGTCATTCAGTAAGTGTGTTTCTATATATATATCTGTAACAGTTTTATGCCTATGCTGAGATTCCATACAATAAGGCTAGGTAATTGAGATAGATTTTTTAAGCCCTCCATTCAATAATGTGACCAGCCATCACATACAGTATATCCTGTGTCCAGAGTGTGTGTGTGTGTGTGTGTGTGTGCGTGTGTGCGTGTGTGTGTGTGTGTGTGTCTGAATGTGTGATACATTTTAGATTTTAGTCTTAAACAATTTATTGGCCTCTGTAATGTCAGTCACACTTTATTCTTAAAGAGGGCCTTTAGCTTTATGGTACTTGATGTACTCTGTTCTCTAAAGAATAGTCTAATCAATAAGCAGACTTGATTCATGTCACTTTGTTTTCAGATTGTTTTAATGGTTCTGAGCTCTGACAGTGCTCTAATAAGTAACAGAACCTCAGTAAGACCACTCAGAACAAACACTGATTTATCTCCTAACAAACTGAACAATCCGAACTACTCACATTTCAGCCAAATCCTGATTTAGGGAATTGAAATGAAAACTCCACTCTAAAACACATCAAATACATTCACTGACTACTTTATTCATACAACTGTCCATGACCAACTTGGCACGGCAGGCAGACAAGTTTGAGTATTTCAGAAACTGCTGATCTCCTGAGTTTTACACACACACACACACACACAAGTTTAACACAGAATGGTGCGAAAAACATTCAGTGATCCAGTAGTTCTGGAGGCAGAAATGAACAAACTGGTTCGAACTGACAGAAGGGCTACGGTAACTCAAATTTGTACTTTGTACAACGATAGTGAGCAGAAAAGCATCTCAGAATGCACATCGAACCTTGAGGCAGATGGACTACAACCACAGAAGACCACATCAGGTTTCGGTCCGCCAAGAACATGAATCTGAGGCTACCCAAACAGGCTCACCCAAACTAGACAGTCGAATACTGGAATAATGTTTTGTGAACATTAACTCTTGACCTGATTCTGCATAACTGTACAGTATGCATTGTGCTGCTTCTACAAGATTGGCTGTTTGGATAAATACATGAATGTGCAGGTGTATTAATAAATTGGTCAGTGAATGTATGGTTATATTGAAATATCTTTGTGAAGCAGCAGGTAGTCAAACAGCATTGACAACAACCCTGTTACCCAAAGTGAAATTAGACCAAAAAGTCAATTCAGAATTTCATTATAAAATAAATCTCAGATGCCACTGAAGATCATATGTCATTCAGGGTGGATTTTTCCTATAGGGTCTACAAACCTCATATGCACTTATTACGTAATTGGTAACCTGAGACTGGCTCAGTGATTGCAAATAATATTATAGGGTATAAAGCATTTAATGTAAACCTGATCACTCTTTAATGGCTGGTGGTTAGTTCAGTGACTGTAATTGTAGTAATTATGTATTTGAGATAATTAGGTATTTAAGAGAATAGGTAACATGATGATGAAGGGAAGAACTGGATCCAGCATGACCATAGGACATATTCATATTCATAGCATTCCCCTTGTTTTGACTCAAAATGATTACGTTTAGGGGTAAGGAAGTGTTTGAGGTGTTATAATGTGACTACATTTGTGTAATAAAAATCGATATAAAATCAAGAAAAGACTCCTTAAAAGCCAGACCCGGATTAGAATCAAAATCAGACCTCCAAGATCATGATTAAAATGAGACTCAAACAGTAGTCTGTGGTACGGCCAAAAATTTTATGCAATAATATTTTTTTTATCATCCTCCTAGTATCAGTATACAGTATATCATGGTATAATTGGATGTCCCAAATTTCATTTAGTAACATAATTAATCCATCCATCCATCCATCCATCCATCCATCCAGTTTCTGTACCGTTTATCCTACACAGGGTCATGGAGGAGCCTGGAGCCTATCCAAAGGGACTAGGGGCACGAGGCAGTGGACATCCTGGATGGCATCGCAGGGCACAACTGCACATATATTTACTCACTATGGACAATTTGGAAATTCCAATCAGCCTACAGTGCATGTTTTTGGACTGGGGGAGGAAACCTGAGTACCCAGAGGCAGAGACCCCCCAAAGCATGGGGAGAACGTTCATGCTTACAGTGTGAAAGTGGGAATTGAACCCCCAACCCCATTAAATGTATAATTAATTACACATTTATTAACAGAATTAAAATATTTTAATGACCCAAACAAATAGATAAATAGATAAACATTTAAAAACTATACACTAAAATCTTAGACTGATGATAAATTAAAAGAACCCTGTTCTAATGGATATAAAAATAAATGGCGCATTTTGCATTTTGAGGCATTAACGTCTCTTCCACACATGCTGGGAGTGAGTGAAACTGTTCACGGCACTCCAATTTTTAATCAGGAAAGACCAACATGAGAGCCAACATAGCAGTCAGTTCCAGTGCTGCACATTTTCCTACTTCTGAGTGAAAATGAGCATCTTAGTTCCTTGTTTATAATAAAATATTTACCAAATGCAGAGTCATATTTGTTATTTTGTGAATACAGACTTGAACATGTTCTAAAAACTGGCTCTGGGTGTCATTAAAAGTGAAGGTTTAAGTTAATGATGCTACTGGCAGTAGGCTTAATAGTTAAAGGAAGAGTGAGTGCAACTACAGAGCACAGCAGAGCTGGTAAAAGTAACAAAATTCATCTCAATCTGTGCAATTACTCATTAAACTACATTCTACATTCTTGACTCGAGTTGCAACATATAAACTCTATATAACTGTACTTAACGTATGAATGTAAAGGTACAAGAATGATTCACAAAAGAAAAGAAAAAAAAAACCCATCTGCCTCAAATCACATGGATGGCAATTTTATGTCCCTTTCACCAAACAACCAAGGAATATAGAAAACACTTCAAGTAAAGAATAAAATATGACAGGCCGTGCTGTTATAGGAAAATAATTAACGACAGGTGGTATGATTGAAACCCTGGATTTGTTGATGTTTCAATAACAGCACAGCCAAAGTGTCTTATTCCTCTTAAACCATAGCAGTTTGCAACTATTGCAATTTCAAAGTTATTAATGAATGACACACCAAACCCTTAACCATTTATATTTACTTCTAATGCTGTGGAACATTCTCACGAAACTTTAGTTCTTGTTATCTGTCATGTATATCAGAGAAGGAACTCTGAACTAACATTCCCAGCAGCCACTGCACCTCATTGCATCACAGTCACATGACCACCTGCACCTGAATCATGTCATGTTAATGAGCATCTATGTGTATATAGACACCGTGTGCACTGCATTTCTTGTCTTACGTTTGTCTTCCTTTGCTGTTGTCTATGTTGCTGTGTGTTACGACACGGCGAAATCGGCGCGGCAGCTCACAAAGTGTAGTGCCACCCAGGGACGTGGCGGTGGAGGACTACACTTCCCAGTCATACCCGTGCTCGAGTTCGCCGGAGTTCTGATTACAAACACCTGTACACACCTAAGGTTATATATGGGCCTCCCTAGCATGAGACGCTTGCGAAGTAACCGCTCAGCAGCCTCGTCTCTGTTTGATTACCAAGCCGGTTTCATTATAAGTGTTTTCCCTGGTGCTCGATTTCACGCTCGTCCCTCACTACGCTTTTGCCTACGTCCCTGATATACAGCTTACCTGCTCGGTCCCGAGTCAATTCTCGTCCTGTGTTCAGTCACACGCCATCTCTCCGCTCGCCCGCGCTTGTCTCCGTCAGCGCTTCGTAACAGATTACTTCGCCGTACTATGGAGGCAGCGGGCGCCTCGGCTTGGGAACGTCTCGTCCTGGAACAAAACCGCGCACTAGCGGTGTACCGGGATGAGATATCCGCGTTACGTGCCGAAGTCTCGCGACTGAGCGTTTCCGCATCCACCAACGCCACGCCCCCAGCCCTCGCGTCACCACCGCCAACCGCCCCAGCGCATGTTCAGCCGACACCAGCTGCGCACATTCCAGCGCCAGCTGTTCACACTCCTGCCCCGGCTGTTCATGCTCCTGCGCCGCCGGCGCACAACCCGCCTCTGCCTACAGCAGAGAGATACGCTGGGGAGCCGGAGCGATGCAAGGGCTTCATGTTACAATGTGCGCTGTTCTTCGAGAGTCACCCAGAGATGCCTGAGGTCCGTAAGTTGACCCATTTTATGGAATTACTCTCCGGAACAGCCTTGGCGTGGGCCACGGCTGAGTGGGAGCGAGGAGGGGGTGTCAGACCCTCGTTAGATGACTTCCTAGCCCGGTTCCAGCGCGCCTTTGATCATTCTCCTGATGGCTGGGAGACTGGTGATGAGCTCATGCAACTCAAACAGGGCTCTCGTACTGCAAGAGAGTATGCGCTAGAGTTTCGCACTATCGCTGCCCGAAGTGGCTGGAACGAACCAGCCCTTAAGACCGCGTTCCGCCGTGGCCTCGATCCGGAGTTACTGCATGAGTTGGCCTGTCGGGGTGAACAGCTAACTTTTGATGACCTTGTGGATCTGACCATAAGGCTGGACCGTCTGCGCCGTACCAACCGTTCCATATCACACGGTTTACTGCCAGCTGAGCCGGGCGCAGCAAGCGAACCCATGCAGCTCGGAAGGGCACGGTCCCGCGAGGAGGAGAGAGAGAGAAGACGCAATGAGTGCTGGTGCTTCTACTGCGGTGAGGACACCCACGCCGTCCACCAATGCCCGCACAGGAGGCGCCGAGGGAACGGGGGGCGCACTGACAACCCACCTTGTCATGCCCGGGTGAGTCCTAACCAGTCTTGTAGGTCTCACGTATTTTCTGTACCTGTCGTGATAGAACATTCAGGCCGTTCTTTTGTTCTTTCAGCACTCATCGACTCCGGAGCGGCGGAGAACTTCATAGATGAGAAGACGGCGCAGGAGCTCGGCCTTCCCATATGTCCCCTCCTCCGTCCTCGTGAGCTCCAATCCTTTGATGAGTCGCCTATAGGGGGAGGCGTAATATCTCACAGCACACACCCTGTCTGCCTTCAAGTTAGCGCCCTTCACCACGAAACTCTGGTCCTTTACCTCACGGTTTCCACCAGACACCCCGTTATACTCGGACTCCCCTGGCTGGAACTACACAACCCCCAAATCTCCTGGACTGACAAGCAACTCACCCAATGGTCCCCGTATTGCTTGCAGAATTGTTTGAGGGGCCCCACGGTTCCTTTGGCCACCACGACTGTGGAGAGTCCCCTGTTGCCTGCCACAGTTAAAATTCCCCCCGAGTACCACGACCTCCTTGAGGTGTTCAGCAAGGAGAAGGCCAGTTGTCTCCCACCTCACAGGTCCTACGACTGTGCCATTGACCTCCTCCCTGGGGCCAGCCTACCTCGGGGCCGTGTTTACCCGCTCTCCCAAGCGGAGCAGCTGGCCATGGAGGAGTACATTCAGGAGGCTCTCCGGCAGGGGTACATCCGACCGTCCACATCCCCTGCGTCTGCCGGGTTCTTCTTTGTGGAGAAGAAAGGAGGGGGCCTCCGACCATGCATTGATTATCGGGCCCTCAACCAAGTGACCGTTAAGTACCGATATCCGCTGCCTCTCGTCCCCTCAGCCTTGGAACAGTTACGGTCCGCCACCCTCTTCACTAAGCTGGACCTCCGCAGCGCTTATAACTTAATTCGTATTAGGGAGGGGGATGAGTGGAAAACGGCCTTCAGCACCACGTCTGGACATTATGAGTACCTGGTCATGCCGTATGGGCTCGCTAATGCCCCCTCCGTGTTCCAGAACTTGATCAACGACGCTCTGAGGGACATGCTAGGAAAGTACGTCATCGCCTACATTGACGACATCCTGATTTATTTGACCTCCCTGGAGGAACATGTCCAGCATGTCCGGCACGTACTGCAACGCCTCCTGCAGTACCAGCTGTACGTAAAGGCCGAGAAGTGTGAATTCCACCAGCACACAATCTCTTTCCTGGGGTATATCATTAGCCCAAGGGGAGTTGCCATGGACCAGCGTAAGATTCGGGCGGTCGTGGAGTGGCCCACTCCGCGAACCGTCAGGGAGTTGCAGCATTTCCTTGGCTTTGCAAATTTTTACCGAAGATTCATTAGAGACTTCAGTAAAGTAGCGCAACCCCTGACGTCGCTCCTGAGAGGTAAGCCCAGGCGACTGCTGTGGACCCCAGCTGCCCAGGAGGCCCTGGAGAGACTTAAGCGGGCCTTCACCACAGCTCCCATTCTCAGACACCCAGATCCCTCCAGGCCGTTTGTCGTGGAGGTCGACGCGTCGTAGGTGGGAGTGGGAGCAATTCTATCGCAAAGGTTTGGCGAGAGTCCCAAGTTACACCCCGTGGCCTTTTTTTCCCCGGAAGTTGTCGCCAGCAGAGCGCAACTATGATGTGGGGAACCGTGAACTTCTGGCCATCAAGCTGGCCCTTGAAGAGTGGAGACACTGGTTGGAGGGGGCAGTACACCCATTTGTTATCTTCACAGACCATAAGAATTTGGAATATCTACGAACCGCCAAACGGCTCACTCCTCGCCAAGCCCGCTGGTCCTTATTCTTCTCCAGGTTCCAGTTCACCCTGTCTTACCGACCTGGTTCAAAGAATACAAAGGCCGACGCCCTGTCTCGCATTTATGCCCCAGAGTGGCCGACGGAGCAAGAGAGTTACATTGTGCCTCCCTCCTGCATAGTGGGCGCCTTGGAGTGGCCCCTAGCACAGAACTTAGCCCGTATTCCCAACGCAAGAATCCCAGCAGCCTGTCCTCCTGACAAGCAATTCGTGCCCAAGCGGTACCGTCTTGAACTCATCACCTGGGCCCACACGACTTTGGCCACGGGCCACCCGGGGGCCCGCCGCACTTACCAACTGCTGGCCGAGAAGTACTGGTGGCCCAACATGCCCAGAGAGGTTCAGCGCATCGTATCCTCGTGTTCCTCTTGCGCTCAGTCCAAAGGCCCACGTGCGCTCCCGGCTGGGAAGTTGGTGCCCTTACCCATACCTGAACGTCCGTGGTCCCATCTGGCCCTCGATTTCATAACCGACCTGCCAAAGTCGCAGGGGAACTCCGCGATACTGGTGGTCGTAGATCGGTTCTCGAAGTCCCTGCGCTTAATTCCATTACCAGCCATCCCATCTGCCTTCACCACAGCGGAACTCCTGTTTCAACACGTCTTTCGCTACTTTGGCATCCCCGAGGAGATTGTGACTGATAGGGGCCACAGTTCACATCGCGGGTTTGGGCCAGCTTTATGAGGAAAATGGGGGTCGCCATTAATCTCATGTCCGGTTACCACCCCCAGGCCAACGGACAGGCAGAACGGGCCAACCAGGAAGTCATACGGTTCCTTCGGACTTACTGCTCTGCCAACCCAGGGGACTGGAGTCAGTACCTTCCATGGGCGGAATACGCCCAGAACTCGCTACGGCATTCCGCCACCCAGCTCACCCCGTTCCAGTGTGTCTTGGGTTACCAACCGCCATTATTCCCCTGGAACGCGTCCCACACGGACTCGCCAGCAGTGGATGAATGGTTCCGCCGAAGTGAACAGGTCTGGGAACGTGCCCATCAACAGCTGGTGCAGGCATCCCACATCGCTAAACGAAAGGCCGACCGGCGCCGGAGGGCTCACCCCAATTATCGACCCGGGGACCGGGTGTGGCTCTCCACAAGAGATCTGAGACCCCTCACGGGCACAAAACTTCAACCGAAGTATATCGGGCCCTTCCGAATACTGAGGCAAATTAATGAAGTCACGTATCGTCTGGACCTTCCGAGACACAGTCGCATCGCCCCGTCTTTCCACGTCTTACTTCTCAAACCGGTGATCTCAGGCCCCTTGGCCACAGCGGTGCCGGAGGATTCCCCACCAGAACCGTTGGAGATAGAAGGCCGCCCAGCCTACCGCGTCCGCAACATTCTAGACTCCAGACGGAGGAGAGGGGGACTTCAGTATCTGGTAGACTGGGAGGGGTATGGACCAGAGGAACAGTGCTGGGTCCCAGCCCGAGACATTCTGGACGCAGGCCTGCGTAAGGACTTCCACGCGGCTCATCCAGACAAACCGGCCCCCCGGAGGGGGGGGGGGGGCCTCGGAGAACTTCGGCTCCTGGAGTGAGCCCTTTGGGGGGGGCTCTGTTACGACACGGCGAAATCGGCGCGGCAGCTCACAAAGTGTAGTGCCGCCCAGGGACGTGGCGGTGGAGGACTACACTTCCCAGTCATACCCGCGCTCGAGTTTGCCGGAGTTCTGATTACGAACACCTGTACACACCTAAGGTTATATAAGGGCCTCCCTAGCATGAGCCACTTGCGAAGTAACCGCTCAGCAGCCTCGTCTCTGTTTGATTACCAAGCCGGTTTCATTATAAGTGTTTTCCCTGGTGCTCGATTTCACGCTCGTCCCTCACTACGCTTTTGCCTACGTCCCTGATATACAGCTTACCTGCTCGGTCCCGAGTCGATTCTCGTCCTGTGTTCAGTCACACGCCATCTCTCCGCTCGCCCGCGCTTGTCTCCGTCAGCGCTTCGTAACACTGTGTTTATGGTCTTTGTTTCCCGGTTATTCTTTGCCTTAGTGCTTTGCTGCTGATTCATAGTTCTTATTTTGTGTTTGGTTGTGCTATTAATTAAAGTAAATCTGCACTTGCATCCGTCTCTCTGCCTTAAAATTGTGACATTTTTCAATCTGTACAGGATTTTGTGGATTTCTTTTGTGATTGTGTGAATTTGCTGTAGTTTTTTTTTTTTTTTTCCAAAATTTTTTGAGGCAACAATACTTGCAGAGTTTTTTGTGTTTTTTTGTGGAAAAATACTTGAATTGGTGAAATTGCAATTGCACAAAATTGTTTCGCACGGTCTTTCACTGTGATGTTTGTTGGTAAATGAGTCCTTTTAGCTGTACTCATGTCCGACACTTGAATCGAAGAGGGCTTTGGCTGAATGTGCGCTGTGATGACGTCACATGATGCATCTTGGCCCAGTTCTGCGGAAAATCTGCAGTAATTCTGAAAACTTACAAGCTTCTGCAGATATTGCTGAGTTTGTTTGAATTTTGGGTTCATTTCTGCGATCGCAAAATCACTAAATCCTGGATGGACTGGTTATCGTTCATAGTATGTTATGGCAGATACTGTATAAACATTCGTTTCTGTATCTACCTTTCTTTTTTTCTCTCTCCAAGTTAATTTGACAAGGTGCACTTTTTTGTCATGTCACTGAGAAACTGGAAAAGTGGAAATTCCTCTGTTCTGAAGATACTCCCATGGTGATAAACAGAGGTTTAGCCACATTTACTGCATTACATTTACTTGAGTAACTTTACTTTTTTTACTTTGAAGAGTAGGTTTAACTGGCCAAACTTATACTCTTACTCAAGTAAATTTTTAATCATAAAAATGTACTTTTACTTCACAACATTCAATGGCATTCCTCAGTTACAGTTAAATATTAATGAATATATGTAGTTTTAATAATTAGTTTATATCACAAATAATGAGTTTGCAAGCCTCGCAATACGCGGCAGTGGTCTGAATGCTTCTGCAACAACCGCTCACCTATTTTGTTGCTCCACCCTGGAAGATAGTGGCCGAAGTGGGGGAAGAAGTGAGTGTGTCGACGGAGGCAGGACACACACACACACACACACACACACACAAACACTCTCTCTCTCTACACACACTTTCTCTTCTGTTTTGTTCCATAGTCTGCTCTTTTGTTCTCTGTTGTCTTGTTTAAATGCAGATGCTGACAAGTTTGTGTTCTTAACATGTTATGAAAATAAAGACAGTCAACTGTTGGGAAAATAATTGTTTTTTGGGGTGTGTGTGTGAGAGAGTTTGTGTTGAAAATGACAGGTTCTGTGTTATTATACCCATCACAGGACTAGGATATGCTGTTTCATCTTGAACCCAGATTTTATATCATATAAATAGAACAGACAGACTTTTATGGAGAGGTCTGACTTACAGTTCTCCATGTAATCTGAGATCCAGGATTTTCCCTTCATTTTACTTAGATCTGAAGTAACTAGTAACTTGCTACTTGAGTAGTCATCTCATTGGATACTTTATTACTCTTACTTGAGTCATTATTAACATTATTACTTTTACTGTTAAATAAATATCTCCTTACAGAAAGCTTTGCTATATCAATGATTATAAATTTTTCTTTGTTAAATAACATGTTTTTGATTTGTTTCTTACTAAGCTTAGACGTAGATTTTGCCCTCATAAAATCCCTGTGAACGAGTTGTTACTACGGAAATGATAAAATACTATTAGTATGAGTGCATTAACATAAACCTGGGATTTGACTAACAGGTAATCTCTCAAATGTTATAGCTAGCATGACAATACATCTAATGATACAAACTAGCTGAATGCTAATAGCTAGCTGTCACAATACAAGCTGGCATGAACAATGCAAACAGTATGAAACAGCAGATTGATTACAGTAGTTGGAGTTGGGGCTCATGGTGTGACGTATATAGGTTTAGATTTGTCAGGAATTTAGATTGACTACTTGAAGCTGTCTGATAGTAAAAAGTCACCTTATGACTTTTGAAATATATGTATGACTCTAGAGAAATGTAGTTAAGTAGTTTGGAAATATGTATTAGGTGCAAGAAAACTCAAGTAAAAGTACAAGTACTTCAAAAGCACTTAAATAAATTATACTTTTTTTTACTTCCCATGTCTGGAACACAAACTACACAGTAATTAGCTACCTCTGCAATATTTTATGTCTCTTCACATTAATGTACTGATTACTTTGGAGGATAGATAGATACCAGACAAGTGAAAAGTCGCTTAAATACAGACAGAGCAAAGAATTTTCAGTTGCTGAGCCACACATCACATTGGGTTTGTTGTCACATTCACACAGCATGGGCATCACAATAGCAAATCATATTCTCTGTTTCTAACATCATTTAATCTTTTGCCCTGTTACATCACATTCTGTATGGACTATGCACAATACGTTGATTTCTCCTATAAAAGTCTATATCTCATAGAAATATACAACTGGTATACCAGGTCAATCATCATACTGACTATTGTAAAACTCATGTCCCAGACACGCACGGTGGCTTAGTGGTTAGCACGTTTGCCTCACACCGCCAAGGTCGGGGTTTGATTCCCGCAGCTCTGTGTGTGTGGAGTTTGCACGTTCTCCCCGTGCTGCGAGGGTTTCCTTTGGGTACTCTGGTTTCCTCCCCCAGTCCAAAGACATGCATGGTAGGCTGGTTGGCGTGTCTAAAGTGTCCGTATGAATGGGTGTGTGATTGTGTGCCCTGTGATGGACTGGCACCCTGTCCAGGGTGAACCCTGCCTTGTGCCCGATGCTCCCTGGGATAGGCTCCAGGCTCCCCCGTGACCCTGAAAAGGAGTAAGCGGTTGAAGATGGATGGATGGATGTCCCAGATACAGATCAATTTTAAACTGTGCAATCCTCAGATCCTGATCAGTACCAGTCTTCACAAGCAAACATCTGTTTCTGAAATCTCCATATGGCTAACAAGCTGAAGCTGAATCTAATTTAAGGATAAAGTAATGCCTTTATTCGTTTTGCATTTATTCATTACAGAATGCTGTTTCTCTATAACACAGGTGAAAGTTGCTAGCTAGTCGTGATTATTAATGTTGCAGATATTAGTGGACTATTAATGGCTGTAAACATTGCACGATGTTGAGCGATTGTATGGAAGAGGGCGTAGCTGTATGTTACTTTACTTTTGAACATCATATAGGACAGTGAGAATACTAATGAACAGAATTAGGAAAAGATTAATAAAACATAAGAATAGAAAAAAAAACCTGAGCTTTTGTTATACCACTAAAGGGTCAAAGTGTGCTCCTTAATAGGGGTGTAAGACAATGCCACAGATACAGATCTGTATATGTTTAGTGCTACAAATATCCATATCAATATTCAGATTTAAATCCCAAGTGAATGTCACCTAAACCAGAAGGTTCTTTCTTTCATCTGGAAAAATCCCAGATGTAGAAATGCTAGCACTGTCAAGTCAGCAACTCTTTCTCTGACAGTTCCTCAACCTCAGATATATCACTCGAGTTCATAATTGCTCTCAATTATAGATGAGCGAGGGATTTATTTTTTAATCAGTTATCATTTTAATTTGTTTAGTTCCCCAAATCAAAACAAACTAGTAGCATAGTTAAAATCATTGAGAAACTGACCAGGCCATTACTATTTTTATCCTGATGATAGAAATACCATGATGTATACTGAGCAGGATTTAAGCACATTTAATTGCAATGAACTGGATAAATTAAAGCAAGGTAATATTTCTGCTCAAATCGATGCTATAAATTGATTTTTCTAATGGTCTGATGTGGACTGATGTAATGTTTTTTTTTTTAATCAAGAACCCCAGTTTATTTGTGAGCCTGAGCTACAGGAAAGTGGCGAGCCGACAGCCTGTACATGTCTCTCTGAGTGTGTGTCTAAATAAATAAATAAATAAATAAATAAATAAAATTTAAAAAGTGACCTGACGGAGACAGAGAAGAGGCGTCTGTTTGTGCACACACTATAATTAGCAAGCCACTAAAAAGCGTCTCTTGAATTAAAATCTGCACTCCGCGGCTTTGTTTCTCTCACCCCCTAGTGAGAGAGAAAGAGAGCAAGAGATATGGAGACAGCAATACAAGAGATTTAGGAAGCAAAGAGAAACAGACAGACAAATAGAAGGAAAACAGCAGGACGCCTCGTTTCTCCAGCATGTATTTGGCAGGAAATGAAGTAGATCGGGTGAATTAAAACTTGTTGCTGTGCAATTCGTGAATCTTTCTAATACATCTAGAGCTGCTTTTCTGCTTGATACCAGAGGGCAACACCAGGTTGTGTTGTTTTTTTTTTTCATTCTACCTACTTCAACTTCTCCCTTCCTATGTCTCTTTACCAGTTCCTTAAATAACCAGATCTCTTAAAAACACCATCTAAACATCAGCAGGTTTGATTTTTTTATGTAAAGTTGTGGTTGGAAGTTTACATACACTCACCATGGACATGAATGTCATGGCAATATTGGGCTTTCAGTAATTTCTTTGAACTTTTCTTTTTCTGGGGCACAATGATTGTACAACATACATCTTTAATAAATAACAAAAACAAGAATTTGGTTCACAAATTTTAATTTATTTGGGATTTTCTGTAGTCAACACAAGGTCAAAATTATACATACAGGGACAAAAACATACATACAAACACTTAGATTATTAATTCAGTGGTGCTGTAAGCTCGAAAATGTCCATTAATTTCCAAGACCAAGGTCTCTTAATTTCCTGTTAGTGATCATGATTGACTACAGCTGGCAGCTTCTCTCTGCCAACATAAAAAGGGTTTGTTTGACAGCACTCATTGGATTGACCAACACACAATACTATGGGAAAGTCCAAGGAGCACAGTGCAGATCTGAAAGTCAAGAATGTCTCTTGGAGCCATTTCTAAACAACTGCAGATTCCAAGATCATCAGTTCAACTAGTGGTACATAAGTACAAGTTATTGGGAAGTGTACCCACTTTGCCCAGGTCTGGAAGAAGACCCAAACTGTCACCCTCAAGAGGAAATTGGTTCAGATGGTCAGGAAAAACCCAGGAACCACCAAGGCACAGGCCTGCCATGAACTGGAAGCTGCTGGAACATCAGTGTGTCTACAGTGTCTACAGTCAAGTGAGTTTTTGGACTGAAAGGCTGCCGTCCAAGAAAGAAGCCCCTGCTCCAAAATCAACATCTTCAAGCCTGTGTAAAGTTCGCGGCTGACCATATGAACAAAGAAAAAGCCTTCTGGAGGAAAGTTTTATGGTCAGATGAGACAAAGATTTAGTTGTTTGGCTACAATGACCAGAGGTATGTTTGTAGGAGTAAAGAACATTGTACCAACTGTTAAGCATGGTGGTGATAGCATTATTCTCTGGGGCTGTTTTGCTGCCAGTGGAACTGGTGCATTGCACAAAGTGGATGGAATAATGAAGAAGGAGGACTACCTTAGAATTATTCAGCATAATCTCAAACCATCAGCCAGATGGTTGAAACTTGGACATAACTGGGTGTTCCAGAAGGACAATGACCCCAAACACACATCAAAGCTGGTTGTGGAATGGATAAAGCAGGCTAACATTAAGCTTTTGGAATGGCCTTCCCAAAGTCCTCAGAGTGATCTCAACGCCATCAAAAAATGTGTAGACTGTGCTTAAAAGTTGAGTCAGGGCCAGGAAACCAACAAATGTCATTAAACTTGACCAATTCTGCCAAGAAGAGAGGTCAAATATCCAACCAGAATTCTGCCAGAAGCTGGTTGATGGCTACCAAAAGCGTCTGCTTGAGGTAAAACTTGCTAAGGGACATTCAACTAAATATTAGTTGTGCTCTATGTATATTTTTGACTCTGTATGTATATTTTTGACCTTGTATTGACTACATAAAACATATAAATAAATAAATAACAACTTGTGAACCAAATTCTTGTTTTTTGTTATTTATTAAAGATGTATGTTGTACAATCATTCTGCCCCAGAAAAATAACAGTTCAAAGAAATTATTCAAAGCCCAATATTGCCATGACATTCATGTTCATGATGAGTGTATGTAAACTTCCAACCGCAACTGTAGTCACCATAAATCTGACTGGCAATTGCTATTCAGTAATGAATGTAGGATGTTAATGGTTCAGTGAAGCCTGAAGCATTTTTGTCTCACAGGATCCAAGAATTAACATTTGGTGGATCAGTTCCCATAAAATGTGTGCATGTCCCATTTAACACAGCATGCACACATCTGCTGAAGCACAGTGAACATTTTTACAGATTTTTTTGGGTGTTGAAGCTTATGTGACCAGATGATATGAGAGTTAAGAGAGAATTATGTGAGTATGAGAGTGAAATTTAATTATCACTATAAATGTTGCAAGAGACACTAAAATTGTCTATTATTATTCAAAGGTTCATTACAGTGTTAATACGTACACACTTTTTATTCTTAATCATACTTAACAATGCTCTGATGCCAGCATCTGTTACCTATGCCTGTATGTACTGGTAAACCTAGTTTAATGTTGTGTAATGTTAATGGACAGAAGACACAAAATGACAGCAATTTGAATGTATTGCACAATTATTGATGGCAAGAAAAGCAAAGCATACTACAAACTCTGCTCTGCAAAAATATCAATAGAAGAAACTACATTTTCCTTCAATACAATTAACCTGATAAAACATCATAAGCGTAAAACATCATCAGCCTAAGGACTTCATTGCTAGTTGCTAAGCAAGAAAGAAATGTCTACAGACAATTTGAGGTGAGGGGAAATAACCACACTTATCCTGCATATTGTTCTTGACCATCAAGTATTGTCACACAACGAGCCACTCTGACGCAATGTAAATAAGAAACATACTTTACTTACAGCTGTCCTGAAGTGAAATAAAACCAGCTCTCCCCCAATACATACCTATTTGATCCAAGCTAATTAATGTTGATAGCTAATACACATCATTTAAAATCAACTAGCTAGCATTATGTGTGTTCTTTTCATGGCGTCATGCCAGCACCAAATTCCGAGCCAAATTTTCCCTGAAGGTAATGGAGCATACAAACATGGCCACCATGGACAATGATTCCCAGCACTCACCAACACTCTAGCCGTTTCTCAATATGCATTCTTATGCGATCTTGTGTCCCTGCGTACTCATTCTATGTCATCATCCAAGAACGCATTAGTCAAGAACGTAAGTGCTGAGGACGCATGAATTTACCTGCATGTGTTCTTGATATCAAGAGTGCAGTGGAGGGAGACTTGAGTGCACCAAACCCACTTGGTTCCAGAAGTCCCAGAAGTCATTGCAGAAAAACAATGGTGGATGACGGAAGCCTGACCCATAACTGTAAATTTTAACGCCTTTTCAACCACAGTAAACTAAATACAGTATCTCACAAAAGTGAGTACACCCCTCACATTTTTGTAAATATTTGATTATATCTTTTCATGTGACAACACTGAAGAAATGGCATTTTGCTACAATGTAAAGTAGTGAGTGTACAGCTTGTGTAACAGTGTAAATTTGCTGTCCCCTCTAAATAACTCAACAAACAGCCATTAATGCCTAAACCGCTGGCAACAAAAGTGAGTACACCCCTAAGTGAAAATGTCCAAATTGGGCCCAATTAGCCATTTTCCCTCCCTGGTGTCATGTGACTTGTCAGTGTTACAAGGTCTCAGGTGTGAATGGGGAGCAGGTGTGTTAAATTTGGTGTCATCGCTCTCACACTCCCTCATATTGGTCACTGGAAGTTCAACATGGCACCTCATGGCAAAGAACTCTCCGAGGATCTGAAAAAAGAATTGTTGCTCTACATAAAGATGGCCTAGGCTATAAGAAGATTGCCAAGACCCTGACACTGAGCTGCAGCACGGTGGCCAAGACCATACAGCGGTTTAACAGGACAGGTTCCACTCAGAACAGGCCTCACCATGGTCGACCAAAGAAGTTGAGTGCACGTGCTCAGCGTCATATCCAGAGGTTGTCTTTGGGAAATAGACGTATGAGTGCTGCCAGTATTGCTGCAGAGGTTGAAGGTGTGGGGGGTCAGCTTGTCAGTGCTCAGACCATACGCCGCACACTGCATCAAATTGGTCTGCATGGCTGTCGTCCTAGAAGGAAGCCTCTTCTAAAGATGATGCACAAGAAAGCCCACAAACAGTTTGCTGAAGACAAGCAGACTAAGGACATGGATTACTGGAACCATGTCCTGTGGTCTGATGAGACCAAGATAAACTTATTTGGTTCAGATGGTGTCAAGCGTGTGTGGCGGCAACCAGGTGAGGAGTACAAAGACAAGTGTGTCTTGCCTACAGTCAAGCATGGTGGTGGGAGTGCCATGGTCTGGGGCTGCATGAGTGCTGCCGGCACAGGGGAGCTACAGTTCATTGAGGGAACCATGAATGCCAACATGTACTGTGACATACTAAAGCAGAGCATGATTCCCTCCCTTCGGAGACTGGGCCACAGGGCAGTATTCCAGCATGATAATGACCCCAAACACACCTCTAAGACAACCACTGCCTTGCTAAAGAAGCTAAGGGTGAAGGTGATGGACTAAACCCTATTGAGCATCTGTGGGGCATCCTCAAATGGAAGGTGGAAGAGCACAAGGTCTCTAACATCCACCAGCTCCGTGTTGTCTTCATGGAGGAGTGGAAGAGGACTCCAGTGGCAACCTGTGAAGCTCTGGTGAACTCCATGCCCAAGAGGGTTAAGGCAGTGCTGAAAAATAATAGTGGCCACACAAAATATTGACACTTTGGGCCCAATTTGGACATTTTCACTTAGGGGTGTACTCACTTTTGTTGCCAGTGGTTTAGACATTAATGGCTGTGTGTTGAGTTATTTTGAGGGGACAGCAAATTTACACTGTTATACAAGCTGTACACTCACTACTTTACATTGTAGCAAAGTGTCATTTATTCAGTGTTGTCACATGAAAAGATATAATCAAATATTTACAAAAATGTGAGGGGTGTACTCACTTTTGTGAGATACTGTATGTGTCTAATAAGAATGATTTTGATATATGATTTAGATTGAGATATACAGTACTGTGCAAAAGTTTTAGGCACCATATTTTTTAGTACAAACTTTGTTATAGATTTCTACATTATCGAGTCAGTACAAAAAACATTTTAGATTCCCAAACATTAGTTTTCTAGCAAACAATTAAATGTTACAGAAAAATGGTTGTATGTCATTAAAGAAAGCAGCATATTACGTAAGAGACCACTTTTCAGACAAAAAAAAAAAATGATGGATGGGTGCTGGATTTGCTGCAAAAAATAAGCAGCAAGTGCGAAAGTTTAAGTCTTGAGAATAACTGTGGCTGGTTCTGCAAGATGATCAATAAAACTTACAGCTCATTGACTTATAAAACTGCACAAACTGTACCAGGGACTAGTATTTTTATTTTTTTGTCACACCAAATACTGACTTTGTTTCATTTAATAGTGTTTACTGCTCTTTACAGTGTTTTTGTAGAAACATATAATTTCATGATTTTGAAGGCATATTTGCTCTACAGCATTTCTTTGCATGTGCCTAAATCTTTTGCACAGTACTGTATATTAGGGTGTTGAAAATTCAAATTTATCCATCAGAAGTATTTTAATTAAACAACACTTGCTTCCATCCTGAGGTAATGGAAAACTCGTTAGTTTAGTGTTTCATTAAATAAATGTAAATAATAATGTAAATAATGTTGTGTTTGTCATTTTATGAACGTTGCAGTGTTGAATTTATTGTGTGTACGGTGGTCCTGTCCCACTACTAGAAATGTGCTGGGACGGTCCATTGTGCAACAGGAAGATGGCAGCACATCTCAATTCTCGCAAAGATATGTTCTATGTCCTCCTGTCCTTCCGAGTTTGTTCTTGTCCATTCTTGGGATTCTTAGAATTGAGAAGCAGACACTCACTCAACTCACTGTGAAGTGTATCATTGACTGACTTATAATACCAAGCCTTTGTTCACTGTTTATTTTATTCTGGTGTTTGACTTTCTTTGTTCCTCATTTTTATGTGTTTGGATTTGCGCTGTTCATGTTGTTTGCTGATTGTCTAAACTCCTGTCTGTTTTTGACCTTGCTCTTGTTTAACATTTTGGATTGTTTGCTGAACCTTAATAAACCTCACTCGCACTTGAACCGTCTCCGCTGCCTGACACATAGACTGTAAACCAATAAAACATAAACAGAGCTATATATATATATATATATATATATATATATATATATATATATATATATATATATATATATATATATTCTACAATGCCCCTTGATTGATTAATATTTAATAGGTTACTTATTCATGTATCGAATATCAAAAAACATATACTTATATTCATAGTAAGCTTGAAAAACATAGTATTTATGCATTATATTGCTTTATTTCAGTCCTCTGACTAATATGTATGTATATGGCCTTACTTCACTGCAAACACAAATTAATCAGACCACAGACAGCTCCTACAGTGAGAGACTCCACATTCAATTATGCTGTGTGTGTGTGTGTGTGTGTGTGTGTGTGTATGTGTTTGTGTGTGTGTGTGTGTTTGTGTGTGCATGTATGTATGCCTGGCATCTAGTCCTGTGGCCATAGTGGTTTGAACGCTTGAGGCATGAACAAGCCAAACGCCTGACCACAATAACCGCCATCGGTGTCATGTTCACATCTGCGTGTCTTGTCTGGCTGCAGCTTCCTCCATTACTCACTAACGAGGCCGAGCACGACTGCAGAGTCGTTAATCCGACATGGCTGCCACATAGGGAGCTGTGGTTAGAGCAGAGGACGTGGGAGCTTTATTGAAATAGAGCCGTTGGTGATTGTCCAGATTTGCCCTGAAGGGGATGATCTTATCTGACACAACATCTGGAACGGTTGGAGGAATGAATAACACGTACACACACTCACACCTGTTAGTGAGTATTCACTTTCCCCTAAGCAGGAACAGAATACTGACAACTCTTATTTCTACAGTATGTGCAAGTGTGTGTGTGTATGTGTGTGTGTGTGTGTAAGAGACACAGAAAGCAGATAGAAATACCACACTCACTGTAAAAAAAAAAATAAATAAAAAAAATAAATAAAAGGGGGTGGGAACATACTGAAATGTAAAGACAACCAAAAATGAACAGACCAAGCTAATAAACATTAAAACAGACACTTAATACCTTCATAATGTCACTAAACCTTTTAAATCTTTACTGTAGCTTCACTAGTTGTATGCTAACACTTCAAGCCATTCTGCAGTACACTTCCACATTAAACCCTTCTACAGCAGCCTTCAGATCAAAGCAGAACTAATTAGCAGAGACCTGCTGCACAAAACAAAACATCATTATTAGAGCAGAAAAGACGCACTGCTATGGCTTCTTCACACTTTAACACACACTCGCACACACCAACACACCTTAAGAGCTTCCTGCTACAGTAAAAATAAATAAAGTCAACTACCATATAACTATACTAGAAGAAAAGATTATCGTTTTTGGATCATTGTTAAAAAATATATATTGTTGTTTTATTATTTATTATTAAGAGTGCATGTTTAATAGTTTTACCTAGATCATTTATATTATGCCATCACTGAGACCTTGTGATATAATGCATTGCTCAACCCTCATAATATCATTCATGAGATAGATATTCGACGTTATCCATCCCATTTAATATCATGATCTAAAATCTAATATCCAGCCATCATGGATTTTCAGACATTCAAGAACAAAAAAAAATCTCAATTGAATGTTCCATGGTTAAACTTCTTCTAAAGCTGAAAGTGATCTGATTAAAGGTAAGGGGGGGAAAAAAGAAAAACCATTTTTATACAAGCACAGGACACTGAATTTATTTTCTTCACATATTGGAGCTTGTTGGAAAGCTAGGTGTCACAGCAGTAGGTCAGCCCTGATCCAGCACTCCAGGTCAAGGGCTTGGCTCAAAGGCCCAGCAGTGATAGCTTTGTAGTATTGGGGCTTGAACTCATGACCTTCTGATCAATAACCCAAAGCCTTAACCAGTAAGCCACCACCACCTGACTACTACAAATATGAAAGAAATATCTGAGGAATATGATGGAACTCAGGGTTAGGGTTATTGAACTTAAATCTCTTCATCCATGCCTCAAAATACCCATCTCTCAGCCACCGTTTTAACTGCACAGAAATGCAAGCATGGCAGAATCCGGGGAAGCATACAGCACTGATAAATACTAATATTATGAGCTGTTTTGCCAAGATGAAGCAGTCTGGTAACCATGAAGATGGTAGTGTTGGACACCAAAAATTAGCAATGTTTCTCATTTGTTAATTAGTAGTGAGATCCCTAATGTTATAAACTGGTAAACTTCTTGGCTCAGGAATGCATCAGTAATTTGCATCAGTAATCTGATGTGTCAATATATATTATGGTTATAGCTAATTATAATCATAAATGACCAAATAATAATATTTCAATAATAATAAAAAATAATAATAAATTATAATAATAATAAAATATTTTCGTACAAATCAACAAATTACTAAATATTTGTGCGTTTAAAGCTTCAGACTTAAAGTCCCCATGAAATCAAAATTGAAGTTTTATGGATTTTAGAATTAGATGTTACCTTTAAGTTTATCTATAAGCTAGTGTGCTCCAAAACAATGACAAAATTCACATTTAGAAGATATACGCATTCAAAATTTATAGTCTCTCTCTACCACCAATACGGATAACAATTTTGATGACATCATTCTACAATTCAGCTTCTCATCCTATTTTCTGTCCAATCAAATACTCTCTAGAATCTGAAGTGTCCTGCCCCCAACATTATAAAAATCCATGGTACTAACTGTCGAATATGGTACAAATATGGCTGTGAGGCAAACTAAGCACTATTGGCTATTTAAAAAGGAGGTGGGGCCACTCGATATGTCCCACCCTGACTTCTTGTTTCAGTGGAATTTACTCCAACACATCAAATAATGCTATGCGTTTTAGGGCACTTCATAGGGACTTTAACTGGCCAAGTAAAATGAGACTATGGAAAGGCAGCTAGCTAGTTTGTGTAAATTTATGTATAAAGAGACCTCAAGGCTTCCCATCATATTATTTGAATGAGATACTGCAATTTAATATACAAACTTTGCTGTTTTTTTTTTCTTTAGAATTTTGTGCACACAGCAATACATACAAAACTCATAAATGAAGCCAAATAGACATTCAATTAATACAAAAAACAAATGGCACCCTATAGCAGGCGGTGTAGTTGTGTAGTCCGTGCCTGTGTTAGCTGATGCACTGCAATGGCTGAGCTGCATTGCTGGTAGATTTAGTGTACTTCATGCTTAGGAGGCACTCTTTCCCTGAACATACTTGGTACAGTAATTCATGAAGAAAATCAGTGTTGCTGAAACTTTTGTAAATCTGGTGAGAAGGTTTAGTTTGGCCTTTAGATTAGACCTACAAAAAGCATTTACACAGAATTTTACTAAAAGATTGATAAATGAGGCCCATGATGTCCTAAGAGTGATATAGCATGCCATTTCCAATAGGAATTTATTAAACTCGCACTGTTCTGTGGATCTGAAATGGACTTCTGTTAGACATACTGAATGATGTACTTCATAGGTTCTAGAAAATCATTATATTGTATCCAAAGAACCCACAATTTTATTGTCTGCTTAATGTGGTACAAACACACAAGTGTAACACTGCTGCTAACCTTTTTCCTGTCTATGTTAGTGCAAAACTAAATTATAAGCTGATAAATATGTGAAAGTGTTCAAATGCTAAATATTTTAAGTAGTTGCATTTGAATTATATTGATTAAAGGCTTTTATAGTTACACTGTCACACAAACACACCCAACACTCTCCCAAAGCACTAGTTCTCCTGCACCAAGTGGTGTTAAATGCACTGTGTGGTAAATCTAGCTTGTGTAAAAGGTGCTCAAAGGCAGAAAGAGCTTTTTTATGGCTTTGTGGAGTTTGTCCAGCGCATCACTCTGGTGATAAGAAAACCTTGCCTGAGGACTAGAATAGACTAGGTGCCACTGTGTGAGTCAATGCATACATGTCTGCTATGCTTTTCAACATTGACCTCTCCCAGCCCATGGATTGCCCTTTTTTCTCTCTCTCTCTATCTGAGTATTGATCACAGCAGATGTCCATCAATCAATCTTATCAGCTCTGAGCATGCTCAGTTTGTGCTTCACGGACAGGCCTGGGGGATTCAGTATGGCAGCACAGGTCCTGAGTGAAGGATCAGATATATAATCACAAGACCTAGGGAGACAAAATATGACTGTGTGGGTGTGTGAGAGCACTAGAGAGAGGTAGACAGATATCTGAAGAAACAGTCAGAATGTGAGAAACTGCATGAGTTCAGAAGAGAGTAGAAGAGTTAAGGTTATGAGTCATTGCCAGTTTGCCTTAGGTCTGAATGTGTATGAGTGAGTGTGTATATGTGTTTCTACATTTTTATGTGCAAGCCAAACCACCAAATTCAGAGATGTCAATCTCTGTCAGAGATGTCAATTTCCTTTCATTTCTCACTCATTTTATTTACATTCTTACTTAATTAGTAGGTGAGTAAGAGGACACCAGAGCCTAGACACTATAAGCTATCAAGCTGGACTAGACCTCTTATAGTATGGAGTATTCGTGCAATGTATGTGGGTAATGTAGTATCAGAGGATTAATATGCAAATGTTGCCAGTTTTATGCTTCTTTAATTGTTTCCTTATACATTATGCATTGCTGTAAAAAACTCTTTTACGACAACATACTGTACCACATTTTTCAGCTGATAAAATGAAACCATGGTAGTGAACTCAACAAAAACCAAGGCCATCTGCTGGCCTCTTACCTCTGCAGATATTGCCATTGTCAGGCTCAAAGCCAGCCTTACAGGTGCAGCCACCGATGGGCACCATCCACTCGCCATCGCCGTTGCAGTAGAGTTTGATGGGTACGTCAGCCTCCTCTGAGTTTGGGATGCAGGAACCACGAGCAATCACCAGCGATGTGCTCTCAGCACCGGTTGTAGTCTCAGGGAAGACTGCAAAGTTCTGCACAACGCTTGGGCACTTCTTGTAGAAGACACGCACAGACAGCAGTGACATGCATGCTCCATAGTCTTGGAAGGCCAGGTAAAAGCCGTTTTTGGAGAGCGGCCCAAAGCTGCGCACCTCTGTGTTGACCTTCATGAGGCGCCCACCGAAGTCCACCTGAGAGAAGCTCTCGTCTGCAGCAATGGTGTCTACCTTGAGGTAGGGTGCCTCTGTCCAGAATGTGGCCCCCTTGGTGGCGATCACCTGATCGCTCTCGTAGTAGTACAGGTTGAATGTCTCTTTGCATGAGCCAGGAACACGTGGGATGCTGCTGCAGTCACGTACTGTGAAGCGCATCTCCACGTAGACACGCTGGGCAGCACGACGCCGCACAAATGTGGTCACTAACCAGTTGTTTTGGCTTGACTCAAACACGTTGCACACTTGGTACGTGCGAATCGTGTTTAGGTTCTCGTCATAGCCGCTCACCTCCTCCCACTGATAATGCAAAACACACAGAGAGAAAAGGCTTTGGGTTAGTGAAGGAGACTGACAGACAATAATGATCAGGACTGTGTTGTTTTCTCATTACAGAGTCTGGGTCAGCAGGAAGTGCTATCAAGCTATCATTCTCCCATTCTCATCTATTCTCACACTGTGAAAATGTAAACTGCTCTAACATTGTCACAATC
Source organism: Ictalurus furcatus (assembly GCF_023375685.1). Lineage (NCBI taxonomy): Eukaryota > Metazoa > Chordata > Actinopteri > Siluriformes > Ictaluridae > Ictalurus > Ictalurus furcatus. The sequence goes on from NC_071274.1 coordinate 14,096,387, forward strand.
TCACACTTCGTTGTAAAAATAAGCCAAGGTGACTGGGCTTGTGTTAAATCCTTATAGATGTTTTGCAGCTTATCCAAGCAGCTTAATAAGTGCTCAAGGTGACAGAACTGATCAAGATCACTGGATGAGTGACAAAATGATTAAAAGGAAAATCCTGTAACCTTGACTTTAATACTACCACACATTCAAAATGATCTGGATGACCGCAAGCCTATATAGTACTGGTGTAACGCAATGCCACTATCTGTATCTGTTTAATGCTCCAAATATTTGTAAATGGATTCAAATTAATACTGGAATTGGCCATGGCCTAAACTGTATATACTGAGACATGGGCAGGACTGTTATTATCTTGTTTGCACCCACATGTGACATGTTCTAATGAATTTAGTTGGTTTTATTTCCCAAAATATAATTAAACCTCTGGTTTTATTTTATTTAAAAAAAAAAGCTGTAACCCTGAGCAGGCAATTGCTAAAGATTAATGAATTAATGTTGTAGTGTATTTATGTTAAAAAATGTGTTCTTAACTGTTTAGGTGTGTCCCATGGGATCCCAGTCCCAGTACACACCTCTGGTCTCAACAAGATGCCTGTGAACCTTTCTGGCACATTTTCCTATATGTACCTGTATCTGTTTAGAACATATCTGTTGATTCTGAATATGTGTTCATATTCAGTTGCAACGTGTTAATAGTCAGTTACATCCCTACTTCATACACAAGATCTGTGATAATTTGGAGAGTAAATGGCATAAACTTGATGTGTTTGCATACACATAAAGTGTCATTGCAAAATATCTAGCAAAAGTAAGTCAGAAGAACCTGACTGAAGCAGGTAAGAACATGGACTAGTTTTAAGATTTTTTTTTTTCCATTGAGAAAGGTCACTGGATGAAATAACCTACACCACTGAGCTGAAAGATCTGAGATGTTTCATTTCATTTCATTTTCTTGTTGCAGAGTTTAGGTCAGCTGGAAGTGCCTTCAAACAACTTAACAACTGAAGCTTAACACATAAAGACACACACAAAAAAAAACAAAAAAAACAAAAAAAACAAAAAAAAATAACACAAGTAATACATAAAAAAAATAAATAAACCTTAGATGTCTAGTAATAGTAAATCAAAGTAACAAAACTGGTCTTATAATACTGAATACATTTCACCACTTATCCAAAGAGTTTCACTAGTTAATACAGTCACAGAATTGATTAAACATCTTGAATGAGTTGGATCATCATGAACAGCCAAGAAAAATAGTTGTCTTCATTAAACAAAGCCATTGTCACTACGATTCTTATGAAACTGCCATTCATTCCTCTCAAGTATTTACAAATATACACTGAAAACCCAAACAAGTTGACTATACTCAAATGATCAAGTAAACTTAACTTGGTACTTGTCATGAGTTCCCCTTTAAGCAGCGCGCTGTGGAGCATGTGAGCGCGCGTGCATGAGCAGGTGCGCTAGCACCTGCTTTTCCCTTGCGGACAATTGTGACATTTCTACACATGCATTTGTTTATGTTTCTGTTATGTCTCCTCCCCGTTCTGTCATTGGCTATTGTTTCACGTGTGTCTGAATTGCCCTCAGCCGTCAGCTATTACGACGCTGAGTAGGTTTGTATATATACCGTGTGCCTCCCAGCACACAGCGCGGAATATTAGATAGAGTAGTTTGGATAGATTAGATAAGATATAGTATTGTAGATTAGTTAAGAGTCCTTACGATAGATAACCAGTCATAGTTCATGTCATGTTTCATGTTTCATGTTTCGATTCCTTAGTTTAGTTCACGCTGGTTTCTCCGCTCCCAGTTCATAGTCATTGTTTGTTTCATGTTTTGTGTCTCGATCCTGTTTTCCGTGACCACGACCTTGATTCCTGCCTTGCCCCGTGTATGCCTGTTTGCCGATCGCCTGACTTCTTGCATGTTTGTGGATTACGTTTTGGATCACGTTTTGGATTTTCCTGCCTGTGTCTCTCCTAAATAAAACCTGTTCAAACTGCGTTTGCATCCGTCATATCTCCGTTACGTCACGAAACGTGACAGAATATTCCGCCTTACCATGGATGCAGCACGAGGACGAGAGAGACATCACACTACAATGGGAGTAACAGGACAATACCTTATCGGGAAATGTTCGGATTACTGGCCGCATTTCTTGCCCGTGCAATTCCCTCAACGGTACGTCGTTGAACTGCCGCCAGAGACAGCGGGATTGGGGAGCTACCCGCTGGAGTTCCTCTTCAGCTGCCAGGAATATTTCTGCAGCCTGGCGTTTCCCAAGCCTACTAAGAGACAGTGGATCGGATTCTCGGTGTCCAGGTTTTGCAGTCCGGCCTGTGACTGGGCGGAGCAGCTGGTGAGCACTGGGTCCTCTGCCCTCCAGGATGTCACTCAATTTGCAGAACTTTTTATGGAGGAGTTCACGCAGCCAGGGCAGCTTCATGGCCTGGATTTACTGGGGTGGAGAGTCAATGGACAGCCCCAGCCTGACCTGCCATTTAACCTCTATTATGAGGGGATTGACAGGTCAGCCTCCACCGATCTGCTTCAGGTTCCAGCGAACGTGGTGGAGGTGGCACCGACATGCATGTCTGAGGGCTGCAGGAGGGAGACCAAGCTACAATGCCCTACCTGCAAAAAACTGGGTCTCCAGGAAGCATTCTACTGCTCTCATGAATGCTTCAAGAGCAGCTGGCGGGAGCATAAGAAACTCCACCGGAGAGCCCGTGCAGAGATCCAGCCCGGGGTCAACAGGGTGACCTCGGAGCTCCCGTCGGAGGTCTCAGCACCCGAGCCCCAGCCGGAGGTGAACCTGGCGACTTCAGAGCTCGAACCAGAGACCCACGAGGAGGTCTCACCCGCTGAGCTCCAGCCAGAGGTCCACATGGCGGCCTCAGAGCTCCAGCACGAGACCTACGGGGAGGTCTCAGCTCCGGAGCTCCAGCCTGAGGTTAACCTGGCGACCTCAGAGCTCGAACCTGAGACCCACGCAGTGGGCTCACCTGCCGAGCTCCAGCTAGAGGTCAACAGGGAGGCCCCAGCATCAGAGCCACAGCTGGAGGTTAACCTGGTGACCTCAGAGGTCGAACCTGAGACCCACGAGGTGGGCTCACCTGCCGAGCTCCAGCCAGAGGTCAACAGGGAGGCCCCAGCCCCAGAGCTCCAGCCTGAGGTTCAGGAGGGGGTCTCAGCTCCACAGATCCACTGCAAAGCCCAGTTACTGTCCCAAGTGTCTATTAACCTGGATAACCAAGCCCTGCTCAAGCCCAAGTCTACTGACACAGCCGACCAAGTTCTGCTCACACCCAAGTTTACTGATACGGCCAACCAAGTTCTGCTCAAGCCCAAGTCTACTGATACGGCCGACCAAGTTCTGCTCACGCCTGAGTCTACTGATACGGTCGACCAAGTTCTGCTCACGCCTGAGTCTACCGACACGGCCAACCAAGTTCTGCTCAAGCCCGAGTCTACCGACACGGCCGACCATGTTCGGCTCAAGCTCGAGTCTACTAACACGTACAGCCAAGCCCTGCTCCCGTCCGAGTCAGCCGACACGGCCAACCAAGCCCTGCTCACGTCCAAGTCAACCGACACGGCCGACCAAGCCCTGCTCACGTACAAGTCAGCCGACACGGCCGACCAAGTTCTGCTCACGCCCGAGTCCGCCGACAAGGACAGCCAAGTTCTGCTCACACCTGAGTCTGTTGACACGGACAACCAAGCTCTGCTCAGGTGCATGTCTGCTGACATGGACAACCAAGTGTCTGTTGAAACAAACAACCAAGCTCTGCTCATGTTCCAGTCTGATGACCTGACCCACCAAGTTATGCTCCCGCCAGAGTCAGAAGAACCGTTCGACCAAGTTCTGCTCACGCCTGAGTTTGCTGAAACAAACAACTAAGCTCTGCTCATGTCTACGTCTGATGACCTAACCAACCAAGTTATGTTCACGCCCAAGTCAGCTGACGGGGACAACCAAGCTCTGCTCACGTCCACGTCTGCTGACATGCACAACCAAGTGTCTGTCGACACGGACAACCAAGCTCTGCTCACATCCCAGTCTGCTGACATGACCAGCCAATTTCAGCTTGCAGGCTCCACTGAGTACGTTGCTCTGCTCTCCTGTTCAGCCGAGGACGTCGCTCTGCTCTCCTGCTCGGCCGAGTACGTCGCTCTGCCTTCCTGCTCGGCCGAGGACGTCGCTCTGCCTTCCTGCTCGGCCGAGGACGTCGCTCTGCCTTCCTGCTCGGCCGAGGACGTCGCTCTGCCTTCCTGCTCGGCCGAGGACGTCGCTCTGCCTTCCTGTTCGGCCGAGGACGTCGCTCAGTTTCCCTGCTCCACCGAAGACGTCGCTCTGCCTTCCTGTTCAGCCGAGGACGTCGCTCTGCCTTCCTGTTCAGCCGAGGACGTCGCTCAGTTTCCCTGCTCAGCCGAGGACGTCGCTCTGCCTTCCTGTTCAGCCGAGGACGTCGCTCCGCTTTCATGCTCTGCCGAGGACTTCGCTCAGCCTTCCTGTCCTGCTGTGGTCGTCGCTCTCCCTTCATGCTCCGCCGAGGACGTCGCTCCGCTTTCATGCTCCGCCGAGGACGTCACTCAGCCTGTCTGCCCAATTGTGGTCGTCGCTCTGCCTTCATGCTCCGCCGAGGACTTCACTCAGCCTGTCTGCCCGGCTGTGGTTGTCGCTCTGTTTCCCTGTTCCTCCGAGGACGTCGCTTTGCTTCCCTGCTCCGCCGAAGATGTCGCTCTGCTTCCCTGCTCCGCCGAGGACGTCGCTCTGCTTTCCTGCTCTGCCGTGTACGTCGCTCTGCTTTTTTGTTTCGCCAAGAACGCCGTGCGATCTCCTGGCTCTGCTTGGGACATTCTGCCCAGGGGGCCGGGGCCGCCAATGGAGATGGATGTTTCCTGGCACTCTGGGAGGAGTGCCCTTGGGGGGGTTCTGTCACGAGTTCCCCTTTAAGCAGCGCGCTGTGGAGCATGTGAGCGCGCGAGCACCTGCTTTTCCCTTGCGGACAATCGTGACATTTCTACACGTGCATTTGTTTATGTTTCTGTCATTGGCTATTGTTTCACGTGTGTCTGAATTGCCCTCAGCCGTCAGCTATTACGACGCTGAGTAGGTTTGTATATATACCGCGTGCCTCCCAGCACACAGCGCGGAATATTAGATAGAGTAGTTTGGATAGATTAGATAAGATATAGTATTGTAGATTAGTTAAGAGTCCTTACGATAGATAACCACTCATAGTTCATGTCATGTTTCATGTTTCATGTTTCGATTCGCTTGTTTAGTTCACGCTGGTTTCTCCACTCCCAGTTCATAGTCATTGTTTGTTTCATGTTTTGTGTCTCGATCCTGTTTTCCGTGACCACGACCTTGATTCCTGCCTTGCCCCGTGTATGCCTGTTTGCCGATCACCTGACCTCTTGCATGTTTGTGGATTACGTTTTGGATCACGTTTTGGATTTTCCTGCCTGTGTCTCTCCTAAATAAAACCTGTTCAAACTGCGTTTGCATCCGTCATATCTCCGTTACGTCACGAAACGTGACAGTGCTCATGTAGAATGTACTTAAATTGTTAAGTTCCGTGTGTACTTTAACTTGTCAGCTTTATCACTGCTGTCACTTTGGTTACATTTATACATTGTGAACATAAAAGAATAAGTCCTGCAATCATGGATTGCTTTGAAATAAATCGGCCAAGAATCATGCCTTACAAAAAGGCCTTAATTAGTAGAAACTGGTGTGGATAGGTGCGGAGGAAGATTCAGGATGCAGGTGGAGTTTCAACAGTGCTCTGGGCTCACATTTATTTTCACTGTGTCTTCACCACACTTTCAAAACTCAAGACAGAGGGACACAAACAGAAAAGGGGAGCGTTTAATTCCGCATGTTATGCATGCAAGATATAACTATGGGGAGTAGAACAACCCAAAAGCATGACGACATGGTGAAACAGCACAAACACACAACAGACCAATTACCTGCGCAAACTACTAGACCGCCCAGCATGAGCTACTAGGTGGCACAATGCAGATCAGTTTACACATGCAACACACTGTAGACAAAATGTGTGCACTGCAGTGAGCAACATCACTAGTCGTTATTCATTTGCCATGTTAGTGTAATATCCCATGGCCCTGCAAACAGATGGCAAAATCGTACAACGTAGTTCATAAAGTGATGAAGCCCTTGAGGTTTTTAAAATGATTATGTGTGTGTATACATTATATATATATATATATACAGTGAGGGAAAAAAGTATTTGATCCCCTGCTGATTTTGTACGTTTGCCCACTGACAAAGAAATGATCAGTCTATAATTTTAATGGTAGTTGTATTTGAACAGTGAGAGACAGAATAACAACAAAAAAAATCCAGAAAAACGCATGTCAAAAATTTTATAAATTAATTTGCATTTTAATGAGGGAAAAAAGTATTTGACCCCCTCTCAATCAGAAAGATTTCTGGCTCCCAGGTGTCTTTTATACAGGTAACGAGCTGAGATTAGGAGCACACTCTTAAAGGGAGTGCTCCTAATATCAGTTTGTTACCTGTATAAAAGACACCTGTCCACAGAAGCAATCAATCAGTCATATTCCAAACTCTCCACCATGGCCAAGACCAAAGAGCTCTCCAAGGATGTCAGGGACAAGACTGTAGACCTACACAAGTCTGGAATGGGCTACAAGACCATTGCCAAGCAGCTTGGTGAGAAGGGGACAACAGTTGGTGCGATTATTCGGAAATGGAAGAAGCACAAAAGAACTGTCAATCTCCCTCGGCCTGGGGCTCCATGCAAGATCTCACCTCGTGGAGTTGCATTGATCATGAGAACAGTGAGGAATCAGCCCAGAACTACACGGGAGGATCTTGTCAATGATCTCAAGGCAGCTGGGACCATAGTCACCAAGAAAACAATTGGTAACACACTACGCCGTGAAGGACTGAAATCCTGCAGCGCGCGCAAGGTCCGCTGCTCAAGAAAACACATATACATGCCCGTCTGAAGTTTGCCAATGAACATCTGAATGATTCAGAGGACAACTGGGTGAAAGCGTTGAGGTCAGATGAGACCAAAATGGAGCTCTTTGGCATCAACTCAACTCGCCGTGTTTGGAGGAGGAGGAATGCTGCCTATGACCCCTGGAACACCATCCCCACCGTCAAACATGGAGGTGGAAACATTATGCTTTGGGGTTTTTTTTCTGCTAAGGGGACAGGACAACTTCACCGCATCAAAGGGACGATGGACGGGGCCATGTACGGTCAAATCTTGGGTGAAAACCTCCTTCCCTCAGACAGGGCATTGAAAATGGGTCGTGGATGGATATTCCAGCATGACAATGACCCAAAACACATGGCCAAGGCAACAAAGGAGTGGCTCAAGAAGAAGCACATTAAGGTCCTGGAGTGACCTAGGCAGTCTCCAGACCTTAATCCCATAGAAAATCTGTGGAGAGAGCTGAAGGTTCGAGTTGCCAAACGTCAGCCTCGAAACCTTAATGATTTGGAGAAGATCTGCAAAGAGGAGTGGGACAAAATCCCTCCTGAGATGTGTGCAAACCTGGTGGCCAACTACAAGAAACGTCTGACCTCTGTGATTGCCAACAAGGGTTTTTAAACCAAGTACTAAGTCATGTTTTGCAGAGGGGTCAAATACTTATTTCCCTCATTAAAATGCAAATCAATTTATAACATTTTTGATGTGCGTTTTTCTGGATTTTTTTGTTGTTATTCTGTCTCTCACTGTTCAAATAAATCTACCATTAAAGTTATAGACTGATCATTTCTTTGTCAGTGGGTAAACATACAAAATCAGCAGGGGATCAAATACTTTTTTCCCTCACTATATATACTATTGAGCGCACCTGAATATAAGCCGCACCCACTAACTTTAAAAAGAAAAAAAAAATTGTACATATATAGGCCGCACTTGTCTATAAGCCGCAGGTGTCCACGTTGTAAACATGAGATATTTACACAGAAAGATGTTACACAGAGATTTTTTAAAAACTTTTAATTAAATACGTACCATAAATGCTTTTTTCCGAACAGTGCCTGTAACACGGCTGGTTAAAAAAATAAAAAATACAGTTGCCTACCAGGAAAAGTCATTGATCGCTATCTTCATCTTCCTCCTGCGCACTAAAACCACTAAAGTCGTCTTCTTCAGTGTCGGAATTGAACAGCCTCAGAATTACCGGTACTTCGTCACACACTTCCTCAGTCTCTATTTCGTTGTCGCTCTCAATGTCACTTACGTCTCAAGGCAAATTCGCCCTTGAGCTTGTGCTGTCCTCTTCATCATGCAGCAGTCCAGCCTTTCGAAATACGTTGGTGATAGTAGATTTTTTGACACTGCTCCACGCTGTTAGGATCCACTGGCAGACTTGAGCAAAAGTTGCTCTTCGCATGCTATTTCCTTCTTCGACAGCCAGATCGATCGCCTTTAACTTGAAAGCTGCATCATATGCATTTCTTCGTGTGTTTTCCATGATGAGGGTGTGTGCATGAAGAGTAAAATGACTGATCTGAAGAATTTAGTGTGAGTGCGTTTGATTTAATTCGAACAGTTTCATTGGTCCACTGTGACCTGTTCGGTCATTTCATTGGTCCGATGTGACGAGGCTAAATGTTTTGGCGGCATGAAGCTCGTTAGCCCGTAAAAATCCATAAATTAGCCGCATCATTGTTTAAGCCGCAGTGTTCAAAGCGTGTGAAAAAAGTAGCGGCTTATAGTCCGGAAATTACGGTATATATATATATATATATATATATATATATATATATATATATATATATATATATATATGTATATATATACACACACACACACACACACACACACACACACACACACACACATATATATATATATTTATATATATATTTATAAATATCCTGGAATCTATCCCAGGGAACTTGGAGCATAAGGCAGGGGACACCTTGGACGGGGTGCCAACCCATTGCAGACACACACACACACACCCATTCACACACTACAGACAATTTAGAGATGGGCAGAGGTGGGAATCGAACCCCCAACCCAATGTTTAGTCTAATACTTGACATTAAGAATGATCAGATTGACTGAAATCTTTAATAAACATAAACTGTTTTATCTGCCACTAAGCTGTTGTAGTATCGACAACAGAGCCAGCACTGCTGTGGCATTTTCACATTATGCAATCATAAACAAGTTATAATTTTTTTTATATTTTATTGTAGTTATTTTTATGGATGTTGTAATCATCAACATGATTTAGAGTGGAACTTGGATGCCCTGAATCTGTACTGTTGTCTGCATTTATTACTTCTCATGAAATATTTATTGCAATAGAATTCACAAAAAAAAAGAGAGAAAATCTTTGGTGCCCCTTATGAACTTCAAATAAAAATAAAACTTATTTGCAATACTTTATATGCGTATTAACACATAACAACATTCTGTCAAGAGCACGCAGAGGCGGATTAGGAAATCCTGTGCCCATGGGCAGGAACCTAAGCAAGGCCAGCTCCCCACAACATGAACCAATGCATTACAGTACATACAATCAATTTCTTCCCTTCTCACCTTGCAAACTCATTCAATAAATCATCAAAGTCCAGCTCTTTACCAAGCTCTGACTCCATGATCAGCAGTGACAACATGAAGAGTCTTTTCAACAAGTTCTCTGGGGTTTGCTTTTAATGTTCTCTGGCTTCTCTTTCCTTTTTACGTTTTCTTTTCCTTGACACATGGATATCTATGATGTTGTTTTTTTAGCTGTGATGTGGAACAAATTCATAATTACATGATCTTAAATTGTAATTAGTGTGAGCCAGAGGAGAGAATATAGCAGTGAACTGTGTCTATAGAGCCACCGTGTATAAAACAAAAGATTTGGATCTGTGGAATGTATGTGCTAGAGAGAGAGTGAGAGAGAGAGAGAGAGAGAGAGAGAGAGAGAGAGAGAGAGGTGATGGTTATTTTCAGATGGTTTTTTATATTAGTGTAATGTAGAGAAATACATTAGCACTACAGGGATAATGGCACCAGTACACACTGTAATAACACTTCTGATGATTAAGAATTCACGCTAACTCATAAAAAATATAGGGTGAGGGGCAAGGTTAGTGGATTTTTTTTTTTCTGTTGTCCAGCAGACATTGCTCTTACAAAAAAATGCATTATATATGGATTATGAAGAAGAAATTATTGGTTAGGTGGAATTATTAAAGTAAAGTAAATAAGCATGCTCCTGAGTCCATAGGTCCAAGAAAATATTGAAATCATTCTCGTGGCTGGATCGGGAAGCTGTGGCAAGGTTGAAATGGACTGTAAGTGTTGTGGATCAACAGAGAAGTCAATGTCCACGAACATCCACTGACCAGGTGGATTTTGACAGGTTTTGACAGGTGACAGGTTTAAGCAATGAAATGTAGAAATGGAAACTGATACTAGAGTTGTTGGTTTTTTTTTTTTTATGAGCTATTTTTGTTGTGTTACAAAAATCAGAAAAAGGTGTGCTAACATGTTAACTGTTGGATTATATACAGTATAAACTAACAGTAGTGTAGTGAGATTTTGTTTGAATTCACATAAATTTACATTTTGAAATATTTTCATACCAATTTCCATCTATCCATCCATCCATCCATCTATCCACCCATTTTCTATACCGCTATCCTACAGGGTCATGGGGAACCTGGAGCATCCCAGTGAGCATGGGGCACAAGGCGGGGTACACCCTGGATGGGGTTTCATACAAGTTTATTTGAGCAAATCAAATATTATAATGTATGTACATATTTGTCCATTTTAGACCATGTTGGAGTTTAGATAAATAGGACAATGTGTTTGTGACCTCTCATGACCTCTCATGGTTTAACCAACTAGATTTATGAAATATATAGAGTTATGTATTAGATTTATGAAATGCAAACTTTTCAACCTCTCTTCTAAAAGTTAAAAAAGATAAATGTACCTTCCATACTACTACTACTGCTGCTACTACTATTACTACTACTACTACTACTACTACTACTACTACTACCACCACACACACACACACACACACACACACTGTCCCAGTTACAGCAAGTTAGGTCTTTTGTTCACATGCTCTCTGACCATAGCTGTCTCTTTGATACAGAGAGTGCTGTGAGGTCACCTAATGGTCTGTGTGTTGTGCCAAGTCAATGTGTGAAGTTCTGAACTGCTGCAAAGCCACATGGAAAATCACTTACATTTTAACAGAACTGGGGCTGGAGGAAAAATTATTTTGAGGGAATAAAGTTAATTATAAAAACAAAAATTTCAGTCTTTTTTATGTTTAAAATATATAATATAGGACATCTCACAGGACATGTTTTTCTTTTTTTTCTTTTCTTTTTTTTCTGCACCCTGCTTGGCCGGAAATGTGACCCAAACATCCACAGAATGCGAATTATAATCAGCACATAAATGTGTCCGCGACCAGATTCAAATGTTTACATGATGACGATTCCTCTGTTTAATGGATTATAATCAGTGGAATCCAAAACAAATCAATGTGGTGAGAGTAAGCATGCACAAGCATCAGTCTTAACAAAACAGTCTCCATGATGAGGTTTTGAACAAACAAAGCAAAGCTGCATCTGATGCAAAGAGATTTATAATGAGAGACCGAAAATCTATGCTCAAAACAATGCAGGCAGGCCAAATAAAATAAATTATGTAATTACAAAAAAAATAAACATACAAACAAATTAATTAATTCAATCATTAATAAAGCTTAATTTAGACATAAGCATGCTTGGCAACTTGAAAATAAAACAAATAATACAAATATTATGTATAAATGAATCAGTAAATGAGTTTAAGTAAAGAAAGAAAGAAAGAAAGAAAGAAATGAGCAGGGTTTTTAAAAATCAAAAATAAAATAAATGATCACACTGACAGCGGTAGTAAATTTAGCTAATTCCTTTGTGTTGCAAAATCACTTTGGCTTATGATAAGTGCTGCAAATTTTTCATAATGTCAATTGAAAATGAAGATGGATCTTCCATTTACTCCCTATATCTGTTAAACCCACCGTGAGAACTGAGACGGAAAGAGCACACCATTAACCCTCAACCCTGCACACATTTCATCATTTTAATGGTAGAAACTGCTGAAAGAAAGACTCTTGACCTTTCTTAGACAAATAAACACACACACCAAAAAGATTTATGTAATAAATATGTAATTACACAATAGGTACATTATAATAACAGGTAATAACTAATCAACCACTGAAAAACCAAAGAAATTTTGTAGAAAGCCTGTGACTAGAGAAGGAAAATTGGAAAATGAAATGACGATCCTGGATAGGGATCGAATTGTAAAACGAGTGCTGAGATGATAAACGAGTTTGCAGAAAGCCCAAACCCAAATGAAAGCCTATTTTTTTCTCTCCATTTCCCTCCATCCCAAGTGCGCCTCCACCTCCGCCCCTCTTGCCTCTCCTCACTAATGCTAATTTATCAGAATTACATGGAGCTGTCCAACGGCTTGGTCATTAATCCAGTGGAGTCTGGGACCCAGGGGCCGTCAGTCTGGGGAGTGTCTTCCCTCTGTCTGCTCAAATGACTGCCATCGCTCACCGGTCCCACGCCACACATACACACACACACACACACTCTCTCTCTCTCAGCCTGGGGTACTTCACATCTCACATCTGCTTGTGTGTGATGTAGCCCGTATGAGCACACATACACACACAAATTCATATATTGCAATAATGTTTCAAGACAATATTGAGTATAACAGAAAAATGCACACACCTACACACAAAGACACACACTGGAGCACACTCATATATCATCCTAATCTAATAGATGCTTTGTGTGACACTCCTGGTTATTGGGTGTGGCAGCAGCGCTAATATTCACATCCAAAACCAGCCAAACACAGCGAATCTGGTAGATTTTCATCTTTCTACTGCATAAACTCACACAAAAACAAACTCTTCCATGCTCTTTCATTACTTCCTAACAAAAAGTAAAAGTAGAAATTAAAGTGAACATGGCTAAAGTAGCGTCGATGTAATGCCCTGTGATATGTACAGATATGTATGTTAGGTTTAAGGGGTTAAAAACAGCCATTTTTAAATACAAAATTCACATGCACACATTCTTCTTAATTATAGTGAACAACACATTTTTCTTAGAATAAGAAGAAGGAAAGTGTGCATACTTTTCTAGTGTCTAGATCTTAACTAACACAGGAGAATGGCAGCTTTTTTTCTGAAAATGCCTGGTGGTTATTATAAAACCCCTTATACATACATACATACATATTGTGTTTCTAACACAAACGATATTTAACAGCATTTTAATCACTTTCTATTATTCCCATTTAAATTATTATTTATATAATAATTTGATTTAGTGTATATGGTATTAGATCTATAATATAATAATTATTTAATAATAGTTTTACTGATATTCTCTCTCTCAGTTTATTTATATATGTATATATACTGAAATATATTAAATATTATATATATATATATATATATATATATATATATATATATATATATATATATATATATATATACACACACACACACAACTGTTATCACAGATTCATATGTTGATTAGGTCATCGGTCATTTTTATCGGGGGGAGGAAAACTCTTTTGCCGTATTTTTAAGTGCTGACTCATTGTACTCTGATGTTAAACTATGGATCTCCTATGCAAAAAACATAGACTGGCAGATCAAAAATGAATAAGTAAATGGACATAAAATAATTATTATTCATTTTGTATAACTTTTTTTTTAATTATTATTATTTTATGAGCTCATTAATGTTGTATCTGTACTAATGATATGAAAGTCAGGGGTGGTTAAATCAGTAGTTCAAGAGCTCAGGATAAGTTATTTGACTTTTTTTGTAATCACACTTTCCCAGCAGACAAGTACACTAAAATGAAAAGTTTATTTAATTTACTTAATTCAAGTGTTTGCATCAGTTTCATATGAATGAACGGAGTTACAGTAACACAGTGTGTTTTCGGACATCTAACATGATTTGATCATGTATTTTCAAAGCATCAAACCTACTGCTTTTACTGGAGCTGGGAACTGAACCCGGGTTACTGGCGTTCTGTGACAACCATTCTACCATCATTCACGTCCATCATCCTTTCAGAATCAGCAACACACGGGTATGAGAAAACACCGAAAGTGAGCAAAATAAAGTGTAGCACAACGATGTCATGTAGGCTAACTGTTGGACTGGTTGGACTCAAGTCTGGTCTCAAGACATTTTCGGTATTGACTTGGATTTGTCTCAGATTTAGTGGTATTTGTACTTGGACATGTCTCAGGCATTGATCTCCCTAAATATAATCTCAGCTAATCCTGGTCTTGGACTTACGTATAATTGGCATTCTTGACTCTTTAAAATAAAGATCCTAGTGAGACTCAAATGATATATTTTACATGGAATGCAGTGAGAGGACTGAACACACCAACTCATGAAACATTGACCAACAACCTAGATGCAAACACAGTGTGCAACATGGATAGGAGAATAATCATATATTGCTCATTTAATCTGTAATAATGCACTTAACTAGCTAATTAACTCACTATTTGTTATTATTTCATGTTAACCACAAGTTTTTAGGCTACTTATTTAGTGTTTGGGAATCCAAACCATGTAACTGAGCACATGAAAGGGTTTACTCTTTTAATTTTTGGCTTCGCTAATAAATGTATGTTTTTCTCACCCCTGAAGTTGGTACACAAAATGATCAGCCAGTTTTCTTTTGTGTTTTTTTTTTTTTGATTGTTTCTTTTTTTTTAATTGATGTACAGCTGATTGCATCTTCTGTCAAAGATAATCCTTTGTGTTCATGAATTTGCATGGGGAACATCTTGAACAGCGTATGCTTCAGTGCCAGGGTTTACCTGACAGAATATCTAGGACATTTCTGAAAAGTCTTTCACTTGCTATCAGCTGTGCAAGTAATATGCTTCTGAAGCTGCAGGAGGTAAAACCGGTGAAGTTTATATGACAGTATAAGATTATGTTATGTATATTTATTATAAATTAATTAATGAGGATGTCATCCATACAAATGAACTTAACCTTTAGAATTAATTATTAAGAATACTTCTGTGTCTAATTAACATTAAATGAATTAAATATTCTTTTTCTTCTTTTTCTTTATTTTTTATTTTTTTGCTGTCAGGTCACTAATCAGACCAGAGAGGGAAAATAAACCGAAACATCTGTGAAATGTTTTCCTTTCTAAGCTAATGTCTGTAATCCTCTAGCTAGTCTCTGATCCAATTAACTGCCTTCTGAAATAAGTTACATACAGTGGTGTTTGAAAGTTTGAATAATTTTCTATATATCTGCATAAATATGTCCTAAAACGTCATCAGATTTTCCCAAAAGTCCTAAAAGTAGATAAAGAGAACCCGATTAAACAACCATTTGTTTAATCGGGTTCTCTTTGTCTACTTTTAGGATAGAATAGAAAAACAGCACAATAGACAATTTACTCATAAGACACAGGAAACGTTACATTTGGGCAGTTACTTTTTGTGTTGTACATATGTATATATGTATTGTTCTTCTAACTATTGTTTTGTCTAACCAGGGTTTTCTGTTAGCCAGTAAATACCGCTTTTTGACCGTTAAAAATTCAAAATGGCAGTTTAAATAAAACATTGTCAGACACAGTGTCTGGTAAAAATATTAACACGAAGCAGACATTAGACAAAGTACGTTCGGGCCTCTGTTTGTGCAAAATTAGTTTTTTTTCAAGTTTTACTGTAATGTGTACTCTGTACTCCAGTGTGAAACACAGGACACATTCGATTTCACTTCGGCAGCAAAGTGCTTCTTTGTCATGAACAATTGCAGAAAATAGTCATAAAAATAAAGAGAAACAAATTAGCGTGGGAAATTATAAGATTTTTGTTATTTTAATATCTCTTTGTAAACGAAAATATATGTGGAAAACTGCAGTTTAATGCTTTGCTGCGTCCTGTTTTTGTTTTGAATGTCTGCTTTATATTACACTAATTCCATGACTGTCGTTAGTTATTTTGAATAGTATGGAATTACCCACCACCACAATCGCAGTCCAAAATGTTACAGTGCAAAAGAAACGAGATGACCAGATTTTTTCCAGTTTGTCTGATAAACTATATCATTCCTGGACACGTTGGCCAGCTCCAAAATTTCTTAGTGGAAATTCTGTGTCTAATTTGGTGTCTATTTACAGTATAACATTTCCTAATTTGCAGTACATTTTGTCCCATTATGATCTTGTACTTCACTGTAGATGCTTTTTTTAAAAATAATAATAATATAATAATAATAATATATATCCAAGGCTTTGGAGAATGCTCTGTCATTCTACTGTACACTAGTATATGCTTAGAATGGCAATATAGCTCCCTACTCTATAAATACTTTTGATTAGATAAACCACAACTGCTACAGAAGCTGTGCTAGTTCATGTTTAGCAAACTAGAGTCGCTTTCATACGTTTATCGATTCAGGTCAGTCATCTGAAATACTTTGCGGGGTGTGCACCTGACAGTTAACGACCCCTGATACAGAAGATGCTGCCATGTTGTTAAAAAACCTGTCTGTTTGCAGGACCTGTTCTATTGACTAGATTTTACATCAGTCAGAGAAAGAGAGCATCCTAAGGAGAAAGTGAGAAGAGAACAAGCTACATCAAGCATATAAATCCATTTGCCTTTGACAGAGAGAAAAAAAGTTTTTCCTGTATGGAGTTAGAGTGGAGAGAAAATGAAAAAAAAAATAACAATAATAATGACAGCACCGTTACATAAGGAGTCATCTTTGCCATAATGGAAAAGCCAGTGTTCCAAACATCAAACATTTCCACACAGATTTTCAAATAGCTGTGTGTGTGTGTGTGTTCTTATTGCTGGGTAATAGCAGTTGAATGTTGGTGAGTGCATTATTCAGTACCTTATGGAGGTAAAGCGGAACAAGGGAAGACATAAAGATAAAGAAAAGTGCAAAAAAGAGAGAAAGCAATGAGTGTCTGCACAATGTTTAATCTTTGCCCAAATATGGACTGTTTGACTGTCTCTCCACACTCTCTTTCCTTTTCTCTATTCATCTTTCTCTCTCATTCTAGCTTTCTTGCACTCACTCGGAAGACCGCTTAAGATGAAGAAAAATACAAAACGAACAAATCTCCATGATCCACTATCATGAATCAAAGTCTCTCCGGGCACTGCCGGTTTGTAAAAATTTCATGTGCGAGGTCATTTCCTAGGAAGCTCAGTGTTCATATATCAGAGTACTGCCTGCACACCACATAGACACATACAGTACACACACACACAAATACACACCATTGTCTCAAATATGACTATTCTCCCAAATGTCTTTACACACACAAGTGACACATAAAACTTCTAACTGTAACAACCTGTGCAAACACCATCACACATGCATGTTAGATATCTTAACATCATTTCTCTTGACAGAACAAGGTTACACTGTTTTGCCTTGCTTCCCCCTCAACTTAATGCAACACTGCCAATTTAATAGAGGAAAGAAGTAAGTGTGTGTGTGTGTGTGTGTGTGTGTGTGTGTGTGTGTGACAGAGAGAAAGAGAGGGAGAGAGAGAGGGAGAGAGGCAGAATAGGAAATTAGCCGAAGATATAAACATTAGACAGTGCAGAAGAGAAATAGTGAGACAGAGGCAGATAGTGAAAGAGAAGAGAAAAAGAAAGAGATAAATTCCTCTCAACACTCCTCTGCTCAGTTCTCTTAGGAATTCAGCACACCATCCACACAACCATATAACTCTCCATCACAGACATAGAGCGTGTGTGTGTTTCTATGAGAGAGTGTGTCTATGATAGAGAGTGTCTATGAGAGTTTGTCTATGACAGATTGCGTGTATGAGAGAGTGTGTGTATGCGAGATTGTGTCTGTGAGAGGGAGTGTGTCTATGAGAGAGTGTGTGTCTATGAGAAAGAGTGTGTCTATGCGAATGTGTGTCTATGAAAGAGAATTTGTCTATGAGAGAGTGTGTATATGAGACTGTGGGTTTTTGAAAGAGTGTGTCTGTGAGTGAGTGTGTGTATAAGAGAGTGTGTCTATGGGAGAGAGTGTCTATGAAAATATGTGTCTATGAAAGAGTGTGTCTATGAGTGAGTGTATATATGTGAGACTGTGTGTCTATGAAAGAGTGTGTCTATGAAAGAGTGTGTATATATGAGACTGTGCGTCTATGAAAGAGAGTGTGTCTATGGGGGAGTGTGTCTATAGGAGAGTGTGTGTACATGAGACAATCGCTCTATTAGAGAGTGTCTATGGGAGAGTGTGTCTATAGGAGAAAGTGTGTCTATGGGAGAGTGTGTCTATGAGACTGTGGGTCTATGAAAGAGAGTGTGTCTATGGGAGTGTGTCTATAGAAGAGTGTGTCTATGGAAGATTGTGTCTATGGGAGAGAAGTGCCTATGGGGAAGAGAGTATTTGTATGCATACATCTTTCAGCTGTCATGGTCACTGACCCAGTGATGGAATACAAGCAAGGCTGTGTGTTGTGTTCATTCGTTCGTTCTCTCTCTCTCTCTCTCTCTCTCAGTTTCTATCTATCTATCTACCTATCTATCTATCTATCTATCTATCTATCTATCTATCTATCTATCTATTTCTGTTTACTACAATTGGTTGTAAGGGTAGCACTATACTAAATTTATATACAGTTGTGCCCAAAAGTTTACACACCCCTTGAATCTGCTAAATCTTAATACTGTTAACAAAATAAGAGTGATCATAAAAATCCCATGTTTTTTTTTTTTTCATTTAGTATTGTCCTGAATAAGCTATTTCACATAACAGATGTTTACATATAGTCCACCAGACAAGATAATAGCTGAATTTATATAAAAAAAAAAAAAAAATACCCAGTTCAAAAGTTTACATACCCTTGATTCTTAATACTATGTTTTGTTACCTGGATGATCCACGACTGTGTTTGTGTTTTGTGATAGCTTTTCCTGAGTCCCTTGTTTGTCCTGAGCAGTTAAACTGCCCACTGTTTTTCAGAAAAATCCCCCAGGTCCTGCACATTCTTTTCTTTTCCAGCATATTCTGCATATTTGACCCCTTTCCAGCAGTGGTTATATGATGTTGAGTTCCATCTTTTCACAGTGTGGACTGAGGGACTTGTACACAAATATTACATAAGGTGCAAACATTTGATGATGCTCAAGAAGGTAACATGATACATTAAGAGCCAGGGGGATGTAAACCTTTGAACAGGATGATCGGTGTAAATTGTTAGTATTATGTCTTTTGGGAGACATGTAAATCTTATCTAGCACCTGAAGGGCAGTACTAAATGAAAAAAGATATTTAAACAAAATAATAACAATTTACACTGATCAACCTGTTCAAAAGTTTACATCCCTCTGGCTCTTAATGTATCGTGATATCATCTTGAGCATCAGTTTTTGAGTGTACTAAAGAAACAAAAAAAGTGCTTAAATCAGACACAATTAATGCTGTATGTGCCAGGAAGTTCAGAAACACTCAGAATGTCCATTACACGTTCAACTCACTCTCTCAGAAGACAGCAGTAAGCAAGTGCACTCCATAACACCATGCAAACAAGCCTGCTGTTGCCAAATGGAACAAGGCCTTCCGAGTGTTACTGCTGCAGTGGAATCCAGCCACTCTGACTCAGAAATGTGCATTGGGGTTGGGATACTACTAACCCAACAAAAAAAATTATGTTTTTTAATTTGATTAAGTTTGTTTTGGGGGCATGGTGACTTAGTGGTTAGCATATTTGCTTCTGGTGTTGTGGTTTGATTCCTGCCTCCACCCTATTTGTGCAGAGTTTGCTTGTTCTCCCCGTGCTTTGTGGGTTTCCTCTGGGTACTCTGGTTTCCTCCCCCAGTTCAAAAGCATGCACTGTAGGCTGATTGGAATTTCCAAATTGTCTGTAGTGTGTGTGTGATTGTCCCCTGTGATGGGTTGGCACCCTGCCCAGGGTGTCACCTGCCTTGTGCCCCAAGTCCCCTGGGATAGGCTATGTTAGGAGGGAACTTGATTTGCTTGCCCAAATGGATGTCCACATTTTCTTTAATAATTAATATCAATAGTAATGATTAATAATGATTAATAATACACAATTAATAATTAATAATACACTGTACACAGGGTTTACTTACTGTACTTATTCAGGCACTATATTTTACCTACATTATTGTGCATTTTTTTTTTTTTTTTAAATATATAGAATTTTTTTTTTATATTTACACAAACAAGCACTAGCTTACTGTGAGAATCAATTCTTTTTCCTGACCTCAACCAGGTAGGAAGTAAAAAGTTTTAGGTTTGAAAATACAGAGGCCGTCAGCTGTATACACAGTATAAGTGACACGGACTGCTATGGAGGTGTTTGTTTATTTTTTGACAAGGTACATTTTAGTTATGTTTGATCTGACCACTTCACATGTGTGGTTAAAACCAAGCAGCCTACAATCAAATTTAGGGGGGAAAAGGGTAGTTGAGAAAGTGGGCATAGGTACAGGTTCACCGAGACTGGGCAGTTAAAAGATTGGAAAAAGACTAGAAGATATTTTTGAAATCTTCAACTGCCCAACCTGTGTCCACTGTAGCCTCAGATTCCTATTTTTGGCTGAAAGAAGTGGAACCCGATGTGGTCTTCTGCTGTTGTAGTGCATCCACCTAGATGTTCAGTGTGTTATGCATTCTGAGATGCTTTTCTGCTCAACATGGTTGTAAAGAGTGGTAATTTGAGTTACAGCAGCCTTTCTATCAGCTCAAACCATTTCACTCATGACCATTTCGCTCTGATCTCTCTCAACAACATGAATTAGTGCTCACTAGATGTTTTTTCATTTGCTTGTTTTTTGTGTTATTTTGTGAAAACTCTAGAAACTGTTATGTGTGAAAATCCCAAGGGATCAGCAGTTTTCAAAATACTCAGACCAAACCTGGCACTAACAACTATGCCACGGTCAAAGCCTGAGATCTCCATTCTGATGTTTGATGTGAACATTGATGTGAAGATCTTGACTTGTACCTGCATGATTTCATGCCTTGCACTGCTACCACATGATTGGCTGATTGGATAACTGCATGCTTGAGCAGGTGTACAGATGTTCCTATTCAAGTATCTGGTGAGTGTATCAGTCGCCAACTGCTCATGCACAAAAGTGAAGCTCTTATCAACAAATTCCCACTGCTTCTTACTCGCAATTTATCATCATAATTGTGTTTGTGTGTTCTCGGCTTTACAGCATTGCCACGTGATAAGTGTGTGTAACGGGCTTGATAATTCAGCGTGTGCTGAGTTGAATGGCGTGCTAGTTAAGCTCTGTCTGTCTTTCAACACAGTTAAAATATGCAGTAACATGATCACTGTTATCATTGCTGATCTGTTCTGCCACTCCATTATAAGCCTACATGTCACTGCATTATTGCACTCGGAGATGTGGGAGGCAGACGAGAGCGAGATGAAGAAAAATGCAGAGAGATAATAAGAGAAAACGTGAATACGGGATACAGCGAAGTGGAGACAGAAAAGCAATCAGGACTGATTTGGTATCAGACAGCTCCTGTAACTCGGGGTGTTGTGTTTGATTTCACCGTAACAGACTAACTGCATGTTAGAGCATGTGAATAAAAACAAAAGCGATAGACCCAACCAGATGGGAAAATCAGACAATATCTGTCAGTCTCTAATATTGTTCTCCTTCAATCTCTCTCACCTTGTTTCTCTGCTTACAGGACTCATAAAAAAAGTATGTCTTGTGCTCCAGAGGAAATATGAACCATGATGTTAGTTACCTAGACTTTACATAGACTTTCTAATAGGACCACATTACTCTGCACTGAGACCAAGCCTCATGGTAGCTTTTAGCTTTTATATGAACTTTTGTCTGGTTCTGTTAATGATTTCACAGTCAAATATCATGCAAACACTAATCCTAATGAGTTGTACAAAATTTGTTGGACTTTGTTGGAAATCAGTAGAAAAGCTACAATCGGCCCCCCCCCCCCCTTTTTCTTCTTTTCTTTTTTTTTTTTTCTTTTTCTTTTTCCCCCCTTTCCTTATTGATATCAACCTCTCTGTACTCCATTCTGTACTAATCTAAATTGATGGAAAATACCCGAAGTTCATTCAGATTTCTAAGTTGGAATGTGAAAGGTCTGAATGGTCCCATTAAAAGATCCAAGGTTTTGACACATTTAGAACTACAAAAACCTGACGTTGCATTTCTTCAGGAAACTCATCTCCGTCTCAGGGATCAACGCAGACTCCAAGCTCGCTGGACATCGCATATGTTCCACTCCAATTTTGATTCCAGGTCCAGGGGAGTTTCTATTTTGATAAGTAAGACCGTGCCCTTTTCTTTTGATAACATTATTTCTGATGTAAATGGTAGATATGTGATTGTGGAAGGGAAAATTTCACAAACGCCAGTAGTTTTGGTGAATGTATATGTCCCGAATTTTGATAGTGCTCCTTTTGCTCAGAATTTGTTATCAAAAATTCCTGCTTTGAACACGCATCTCTTGATAATTGGGGGAGATTTAAACTGTGTTATTGACCCGGTTTTGGACAAATCTAGCGCTGTTGCAAAGGCTCCCTCTCCAATGGCAAAGGTGTTCTCTGAGTTTATGGTTCAGAATGGTTACATTGATCCGTGGAGGTATTTTAACCCCACAGTGAGAAAATATTCTTTTTTTTCTCACGTACATAAATCTTTTTCTCGCATTGATTACTTTTTTATTAATAACTCTCTAATTTCTCGGGTTGTAAACTCTGAATATCTACCAATTGTTATTTCAGACCATGCTCCTCTAAGTCTTGACATTCTTCTACCTTCACATCGCGCCTTTCGTCCACCATGGAGGCTTAACTCTCTACTTTTATCCGATTCAGCGTTTTGCAAGTATATTTCTACTTCAATAGATGATTTTCTTCTTACTAACCAAACTGATTCAATCTCTTACTCTTTACTTTGGGAAACTTTAAAGGCCTTCTTAAGGGGACAGATAATCTCTTATTCTGCTCATGCCAATAAGCAATGTAAGGATAAGAAAAAAGAGATATCGGATAATATTCGAGCCACTGATGACCAATATGCTCTCAACCCGACCCCTGAGCTGCATAAACAAAGGCTTAATTTGCAGGCGGAGTTTGAGTTGTTATCAACAGGTGAGGCAGAGAGGCTGTTGTTACATACACGTGGCAATTATTATGAATATGGAGATAAGGTCGGTCGGTTGTTGGCTCACCAACTGCGTAGCTGAGTGGCCTCGCGCTCTATCACTCAGATTATGCAGTCCAGTGGTGCATTAACATCGGATCCTGTAGAAATTAATTCAACTTTTAAAAGTTTTTACTCCTCTTTATACACAGCTGTATCTCCTGACAATTCAGGTAACATGGACCATTTTCTTGGAAATATTGATTTTCCCGGAGTTGACCCTCTATTGGCATCTGAGCTTGACAGCCCCATCACCTTAGATGAAATCACTAACTCAATCAAATCATTGCAATCTAGGAAGTCACCTGGCCCGGACAGGTTTCCTGCCGAATTTTATAAGAAATTTCATGTTGTGTTGGCCCCATTACTTCTGGCTGTATTCGAGGAATCCTTAGAACTAGGGACGCTGCCACAAACATTGAGACAAGCGTCTATTACTCTATTGCTCAAAGATGGGAAGGACCCGACATTATGTAATTCGTACAGACCTATTAGCCTCCTCAATGTTGATGTCAAGATTTTAGCCAAACTTTTGGCCTCTCGTTTGGAGGGGGTTCTCCCTACCATTATTTCAGAGGAGCAAACCGGGTTTATAAAAGGACAGCATTCCTTTTCTAATATTCGTACTCTACTTAGCATTTTGTATTCAAAACAAAACAGCGCCTCATCTGAAGTGGTCATCTCTTTGGATGCAGAAAAGGCATTTGATAGGATCGAATGGGAATATCTTTTTACGGTGCTAAGGAGGTTCGGCTTTGGGGATGGACTGATATCATGGATCCGTTTATTATATGTGGAATCGCAGGCTTCCATATATACCAACGATGCTAAGTCTGACTATTTTACTCTGTTACGGGGTACGCGCCAGGGATGTCCTCTGTCTCCCTTACTTTTTGCCATAGCAATTGAGCCTCTCTCGATGGCGCTTAGAACTCTTCCTGTATTTCAGGGTATAATTCGCAAAGGAATTGAACATAAACTAGCCCTATATGCTGACGACTTACTACTTTATGTTACAGATCCGATTGCATCTAGTCCTGAGATAATACGCATATTAAATGACTTTGGGAAATTTTCCGGGTATAAACTGAACCTACAGAAGAGTGAATGCTTACCCATAAACCAATCTGGCCAAAAAATAAAACAGACTGAAATACCTTTTCATTTGGAGGACTCTAAATTCAAATATCTCTGAGTTAATGTCACCCGTTCTTATTCTGCGTTAATGGCGGCGAATTTTGCACCCTTAATTTCATACATGAAGTCGGCCTTCCAAAGATGGGCAGCTCTACCATTACCCCCTCTTGGTAGAATAAACACAGTAAAAATGAACATTCTTCCAAAATTCCTCTACCTTTTCCAGTCCATCCCTTTGTTTTTACCCAAATCTTTCTTCAAGAATATAGACCAATTAATCTCCTCTTTTGTATGGGCAGGGAAAACTCCCAGGGTTTCCAAACTTTCACTTCAGAGGAGTCGACTAAGTGGTGGCCTTTCCTTGCCCAATTTCATGTATTATTATTGGGCGGCTAATATTCAGAAACTGGTGCTCTGGGTGCAGGCCCCCTCTCTTCCATGGTGCCACTTAGAAGCGAAGTCTTGTACTTCAACCTCCCTCCCTGCTATGGTGTTCTCCTCCCTTCCTATAGCCCTTTCACAATACACGGATAATCCAATAGTATGTACCTTTCTAAAAATTTTCTATCAGTTTCGCCATCATTTTAAATCCATCTCGGCCTCAACCATGGCACCTATATGTAATAACCACCTCTTTCCCCCCTCCTTTATGGATTCCACGTTCTCTTTGTGGGAAAAGAAGGGTCTGAAACGCTTTGAGGATCTTTTCATTAATAATGTGTTTGCAAACCTTTCTGAATTATCCTCGTCATTCAGCCTGCCTCAGTCTCACCTATTTCGTTTCTTTCAAGTTAGGCATTGTGTCTCCTCCCTATTCGCTGGTTTTCCCTCCTTACCTACAAAGTCTGCATGGGAAGAGGTGTTCAAGCTGAATCCTAATAAGGGTGGAATTATTTCACGGATATATGCAACGATCTGGTCACAGGACAATTCTTACAATATCAAAACCATTGGTGCTTGGGAGGAGGAATTGGGCCTGGAGCTTGAGGATGATTACTGGGGCAGAGCGTTAGATAATATGCGTACTGCCACGTCTTGCGCTAGACTTAGTTTCATACAGTTTAAAGTGGTCCATAGAGCTCACCTCTCTAGGAGTAAACTGTCTAAAATATATCCCAATGTTCCTGACATGTGTGAAAAATGCAAACTTTCGCCGTGTAACCTCAGTCATATGTTTGCACTCTGTCCCAAATTGCACAACTTTTGGAACTCTTTCTTCGGAACTATGTCCGACGTTCTTAAGATCAAATTAGATGTCTGTCCTTTAATTGCCATCTTTGGTGTTCCATCTCAGCGTCAACCTCTGAACCATAAACAAGCTAGTGTTGTGGCCTTTGCATCGTTACTTGCTCGGCGCAGAATACTGTTGTCTTGGACCTCTCCACAACCCCCCTCTATATCAGTCTGGCTTAAAGATTTAATCTTCTTTTTAAAACTTGAAAAAATCAAGTACAACATCAGAGGCAGGGGTGACTCATTTTTGGGAAAATGGGCACAATTTATTACCTACTTCAATGATGTACGCACCCTGGTGGTGGATTGAGGAGAGGTGGACTGTAATTCCTGATCATCTTACCCCTTTTTTTTTTGTTGTTGTTGTTTTGGGTTTTTATGTTTATTAGTTTGTTTGTTTTTTTTTTTGTTTTTTTTGTTTTTTTTTTTTTTCTTCTTTGGTTGTTTGTTTATTGTTTTTTGTTTACCCCTTTTGGTTTTGGCTGTGGTTGTTTGTTGGGGTTGTTGGGTGGGGTGTTATGTAAAATGTAAATTTTCAATAAAAATTCTATGATCAGAAAAGCTACAATCATCAAACCCACATGTTGCTCACAGCACAGCATTTGGCAGACACCCTTATCCAGAGCAACTTACAATTATCTCATTTTTATACAACTGAGCAGTTGAGGGTTAAGGGCCTTGCTCAAGGGCCCACCAGCAGCAGCTTGGCAGTGCTGGGATTTGAACCCACGACCTTCCAATCAGAAGTCCAACTTAATCCAATCAGAAGTCCAATCTTAACTGCTGAGCGACTGCTTCCCTCACTCTAACTTTAAACATTCATAACATTTAACCAGTTTGTATGAGTAATTAGTGTATTATTAGAGATATGGAATGATGAGAGTATGTTGAATATTTGTGCACAGGAGGCTCTTAGCTCAGGCACTAGGAAGCCGATAGGTTATCCGAGAAACCAGGAGCATCTTATTATTAACAGAAATGTTTAAAAATATAAAAATAAAAAGATTAATGGATTATCAGCACAAGGTATACACTGACAAATAAAGAATAAGGTAAAAATACGTGTTCCTGTTTAAATGAATTGTTTATTCATTTATTTATTTTCTTTAGGTTCTCAAAGTTATTTTCTTTTATTTCATCATCATTTCCAATGTATTTTGTAATGCCTGAGGGCTTAGTGATTAGCATGTTTGCCTCGCACCTGCAGGGTTGAGGGTTTGATTCCCGCCGCCGCCCTGTGTGCACGGAGTTTGCATGTTCTCCCCATGCTCTGCGGTTTCCTCCGGGTTCTCCGGTTTCCTCCCTCAGTCCAAAGACATGTGTTGTAGGTTGATGTTGTGTTGTGGTATTTCCAAATTGTCCATAGTGTGTGAATGTGTGTGCGATTGTGCCCTGCAATGGGTTGGTACCTCATCCAGGGTGTTCCCTGCCCTAGGATAGGCTCCCAGCTCCCCCGTGATCCTGTTTAGGATAAGTGGTACGGAAAATGGCTGGATGGATAAAACAGATTTTAGCAAAATTACATAATCAAAGAGTATTATGCAAAGAATAACACAACAGACCATGCAGTTATACAAAAAATATCCAAGCTGGGGTGATGTCATACTGTCCAACATAATATGTTTGAACAACAGCTTGGTGATACAAATGGTCTGGAGTGTGTTATTCCGTGTGTGTGTGTGTGTGTGTTATTAATGAATGGCACACTGCGCAATTTTAATGGTATATAGGTACATTTAGTGTTGTGGAATGTCCAGAAGAGAAGTTAGTTGATGTTCTCACTTACCATATAGCAATGATAAACAGTCGTTTCCTCACCTCTCTCGCTCTCTCTCTCTCTCTCAAAAAACAGCTTCTCATTTTACGGATTAACCAAAAATTGTGAACTACTTGTAAAAAGCGTTCACGGCCTCAAGTTGTACTCGTAATTACAACTTGCAAACTAGTAATTTTCTGAGAGCACTGACCTGATCCCTGTGATGTCATTGGAAACATTAAAAATAGTACGAGTTCATCTCGTAAAATTTCTGTGTAATAATTCATATAATTGACTATTATTAATGTCTTAATAGTACAAGATTAATCTGAAAATAAATGAAAGACATACAATACAGTTTAATGTACAGAGCTGGACAACCATCTAATTTGGCATAATTCTGAGTCTGAGGATGTGAACAGCTAACAGCTCAGAGTAGAACATCCGAGTTGCCATCTCGTAATTACGGTAATTCCATCATGGCATGAATGTAGCCTAAAGCTATTGGCTATTTAAAAAAGGGGAGGAGCCACTCAATATGTCCTGTATCAGCAGAACCGATGTCAACACAACGAACAATGCTACGCATTTCAAGGCACATCACGAAGACATTAAAACTTTTCTTTACACTTTTTTAATGCAGGACTACTGTATTAAAACACATATTGGGTATTACAGAAATGTCTTCTAGTATCATATCAATATCCTCATTATACACCTACACCAGGGGTTCCCAAACTTTTCCAGGGCAAGGCCCCCCAAATGGCATTAACATTTGACCGAGGCCCCCCTTTTGCAAGATGTCTTTAAAACACATTAAAAATACAGACTTCTGAATATACCCCCCCCCTTTTTTATTAATAATTACATTTTACATCTTTACATTACATTACATTAGGAATTGATTGTGTGTGTGTGTGTGTGGTTGTCTGAGTGTGAGAAAGAGAAAACACACTAGTGGGAGGGATGGGCTTGGTGGCTCCGACCAAATTGTTGAGGCCCCCCGGGCACCCCCTGGCAGACCCCACTTTGAAAACCACTGACCTACACTACGCTCACCCCTTTACTTAACCTCATTCTTATGAATGTCTTATTTAAAAAATCATTGTGAGACTGTGTTGTCTTAATCAGTCTGAAAGATAACTTTGTTCTTCTACTACTGTAAATATCAAACATAGAGGATTGAACAGCTACCTCTGAATATTAACTACAGCTCAGAATGATGACTTGCTTACTGAATATTCTGTATTCTGAAATTGTTATGTGATTTTTTTTTTTAAAAAAACCTTGAATAACACTATCACTGGAGGAAATACTGGACTCACTTTATTATTTTCTTTTAAAAGTTGTGCAAAGTGTTCCACCTTGCAAAATGTGTTCTGAAAAATGAAATAATGTTTCTGGTTGAGTCAGCTGTTTAAAAAAAAAAGTGAAGTCCCATCAAGTATTAGGAAAAATATATTCTGACCGTACGTACATCAGAAACTCAATATGTGTGTGTTAGCGAGAGAGTGTGTTGAGGAGAGATAGAAAGAAGAGAGAATGAGAAAACATGGATGTTCATTTAGTATTAAAAAAGAGTATGAGCATAGTTCAGAGCAGTAAAATTTGCCTCATAAGTAATGGTGTGAAAAGGTTCATTGAGAAAGTCCCATCAGCCGAAAACTAACCCAACCCCAAAGCTGAGTGAATTTCAATCTGTTCGCATATTACAACAAATTCAATGTATGCTCAATTTTATGCCATGAAATAGAGTCCAAATGAGAAAATTATTGCTGGAAGGCATTGGAGCCATCCATTGCTATTCAAAAACAGCAGTGAATGAAAACTGTTCATATAATCTTCTATGAAAAAGAGTGCTGGATGGGGAGAGGCAGTAGAGAATCGGACTTGCGTGTTGGGGACACACTTCTTTGCGTGTGTGTGTGTGTGTACATTAGGGTCATGGTTAGATACAGAGATGCTGGGTAAGTTCGTGTGTACTGCAGTTTTTTTTACTGAAAAATAAGTTGGTACTCTCTGTGACAGATTTGAATTTTTTATTTCTTTTCTTTAACTCATTTACCACTGGTTTTGTAGCATTTTTCTTTTGTAACATGATGCATTTCTGAGTTAAGCAGTTTCGGAGCTTTAATTTGATGATAGCAGGCAGGTTGGGAGGGAAAGGTGAAAGATGATATTATTAGCCACTAATAGTGAATGTATTGTCTTATTGGTCTCTTTATGGCTTGACCCTTGCATTACTTTTTGGTTTTCTAAACTTAATTATAGTTTAGGGTTTCAGGGCATCTCTCTTTACATACAAGAGTGTCTGCCAAATGACTAAAGCAAATGTTAATGTAAATGTTTCCATCACAGGTGATACTTTGGTGCTACACCCAAGTATATTGATGAATGCACAAATATATATTCCATCCCATTAAGGAAAAAGTCCATTAATCCAGAGAGAGAGAGAGAGAGAGAGAGAGAGAGAGAGAGAAAGAGAGAGAGATCAAAGAGGGAGGGGCAGAGCAGCAATAACAAACTAATGTGAGAGAAGAACAGGACCTAGCTGGTAAAACATTCACCTTTCCTATTAATGCTTAAATGTAAATTACCCTAAGTGTTTGGTTGCTAAGTAACTTCCAATTATAATGTCAACGTTTATTTTAACTTAAATTACATACAATTATAATCAACAGTATAGGTCTAGAACAGGTAGGTTAGAGAGAGTTGAGAGTTCTGGGAATGAGGGAGGAAATCCACTTACAGTCAAGCTGATGCAGGTGAGGAGAGACAGAATATGACTGCAAATGAAATAGTTTTATTTCTAATATCTATTCATCATATACACACGGGTGACAAATTAAAGGAAAAGCCGCTGTTATACTATGAGGGCCATTTAGAGAGAAGAGTCACTGGAAACCATTGTACAGTTTTGATCAGCTTTATCCTATGATAAAACATTTCTATCCTGATGGGTGTGGTCTCTTAATTGATAACGCCCGCCCACACTGAGAGGGCATGAGGAGTCACTGAATGGTTTGGTGAAAATGAAAATGATGTCAATTAGTTGTTATGACCTTTACAGTCACCAGATCTCTAGCCAGAATGAGAGATTTAGGACTGAAGTGTTAAACAGCGCTCTCAATCAATACTATCAAAATACCTTTTGGTGTTCATCACTCAGTACATTTCCAGAGATTTCACAAAATGCATATTACTTTTTTCTGTTTTTGATACAATGCATATAATATCAGATACTTTTAAAATGGTAAGTATTTTTATATTATTCCTGAGTGGCTCTAAAATTCTTTTTTCACAAAACAATCTGTTTTTTTTTTTTTCGCAAAACAATTATGCTCATGTATTTTCAATAAATTCCACTGAAACCCCCCAATAAATCAATATTCATAAAGCTGACCCTCAGTATTCATTCATCTTTAGTAGCTTACTAATAACATCCATAATGAAAGAAGAAGCATTTTGCACTTCTACTTTAAAGTCTTTTATAAATCATTGCTGTTTAAACCCTAAGCAGAAATGTGCTTATTCAATATTTATAAAACCATGAGCTACATTAGTTGCTTGTAGTTGCAGCTTTCGAAATTTGGTCCCAAAAGCTGCTCTGTGAATAATGAAGACTCGAAGGAATCGACAAAAATGAACTTTACCCAAAGATTATGGAAGGCTTTGTCTTTGTATCAGAAATGGCTCATTTCTCCAGGCTCCTTTCACTCGTCATTGTTATTAGTTTGTGTTAACTGAAGAGCTGTGTGTATCATCCAAAAAATCCCATAATAGCCTACTAAATTTTGTGTGATCTGATATTATAAATAGTATCCAAACTTCTACTTAGAATGATAATATTCGATGCGGGACACATTGCTTGCACATGTATCATGTATTCTGTAAACAAATGCTGATTATATATATATATATATATATAATATATATATATATATATATATATATATATATATATATATATATATATATATATATATATATATTTATCTAAGATAAGATAATATAAGATAAGATAAGATAAGATATAACTTTATTAATCCCCCGTAGGGGAAATTTAATTCAACATAGCAGCATGAAGGAATATAAAAGAACAGAACAGAACAGATGCCATATTGTAGAAGTATTCACACAATACTTACACTATACAATCAATAATAATTATTTACAACCAGATAATGTCTCAGATATAATCAGGCTTAAATCTGTCAGTTTGGTGCTGTGGTGTTGTGGAGCCTGTTGGCTGATGGCACAATTGAGCCTCCAAAGCGCTTTGAGGCCCGGGGCTGGATGAGTCTGTGGCTGAAGGAGCTCCTGAGCTGCCTCAGCTCAGCATAGAGAGGATGAAAGGGGTTGCCCATGATGGTTTTCAGCTTCATTCTCATCGTCCTCTCAGTCACCACCTCCATACCATCCAGTTCCATCCCTACCACCGAGCTGGCCTTCTTCACCAGCTTGCCCAATTTTTTGGCGCCACAAGTCCCGATGCCACCTCCCTAGCACACCCCAGCAAAGAAGATGACACTGGCCACCACAGACTGGTAGAACATCCGTAGCAGCCTGGTGCACGCACACATTGAAGGACCTGAGCCACCTCAGAAAGAACAGCCTACTCTGTCCTTTCCTGTAGAGGGCCTCTGTGTTGTCTGTCCAGTCCAGTTTATTGTTGAGGTGCACCCCCAGGAACCTATAGGTGTCCACCATCTCTACCTCTTCACCCCTTATTACAACAGGGGTGTGGGGCCTCTTGCTGCGTCTGAAGTCCACCACCAGCTCCTTGGTTTTTCCTGTGTTGAGCTGGAGGTGGTTGCTGTCACACCATCCGATGAAGCTCTCAATCAAGTTTCTGTACTCCTCCTCTCTGTCATCTGTGATACAGCCGACGATGGAGGAGTCATCTGAGAACTTCTGGAGGTGGCTCGTTCCAGAGTCGAAGCAAAAGTCAGAAGTGTAGAGTGTGAAGAGAAATGGTGACAGTACAGTTCCCTGGGGTGTGCCAGTGTTGCTCACCACAACGTCTGACTGGCAGCCATGTAGCCTGACATACTGCGGCCTGTCAGTGAGGTAGTCAGTGATCCAGGCCACCAGGTCCTGATCCACCTGTATCACGGAGAGCTTCTCAGCTAGCCTGAGAGGCTGGATGGTGTCAAGAGCACTGGAGAAATCGAAGAACATGATCCTCACAGTGCTGTGTGTCTTCTCCAGGTGGGTGTAGGCTCTGTGAAGCAGGTAGATGATGGCGTCATCCATGCTGATGTCAGCCTGGTATGCAAACTGCAGAGAGTCCAGGCAGTCGCGTACCAGGGGCCTAAGGTGCTGCAGAACCAGTCTCTTGAAAGTCTATCTATCTATCTATCTATCTATCTATCTACCTATCTATCTGTCTATCTGTCTGCCTGTCTTTCTGTCTATCTATCTATCTATCTATCTATCTATCTATCTCTCTATCCATCCATCTATCCATCTATCTATCCATATACCCATCAGCCATAACATTAAAAGAATTGACAGGTGAAGTGAACAACATTGCTTGTCTCGTTACACCGGCACCTGTCAAGGTGTGGGATATATTAGGCTGCAAGTGAACAGTCAGTTATCAAATGTTAGAAGCAGGAAAAACGGGCAAGCGTAACGATCTGTGTGACTTTGACAAGACATCAAAATTGTGATGGCTAGACGATTGGATCAGAGCAGTTGCAAAACAGCAGGTCTTGTGGGGTGTTCCCGGTATGCAGTGGTTAGTACCTACAAAAAGCGCTCCAAGGAAGGACAACCAGTGAACTGGTGTCAGGGTCATGTGCGATCAAGGCTCATTGATGTAAGTGGGGAGCAAAGGCTACCCCGTCTGGACCTATCCCACAGAAGAGCTACTGTTGCACTAATCGCTGAAAAAATTAATGCTGGCTATAGAAAGGTGTCAGAACACACAGTGCATCACAGCTTGCTGTGTATGGAGCTACATAGCTGCAGACCGGTCAGAGTGTCCATGCTGACCCCTGTCCACTGCATTGTATTGGATTTTATCAGCGTTTAATTTTTTTTTTTTGCTTAGCTAAGATGGATACATCACTGATATGTGCCATATGTAAATATGTGTTTTGATTAGTCTGCTCTCCATTGTAATGATATAATCAATGGTATTAATATTATTCACTTCATCGGTCACTGGTTTTAATGTTATGGTGGATCAGTGTGTGTGTGTGTCTATATATATATATATATATATATATATATATATATATATATATATATATATATATATATATATATATATATATATACACACACATATATACACACACATACATACATACACACATACATGTGTGTGTGTGTGTGTGTGTGTATATATATACACACACACACACACACACACACACACACAAAGTAGAGAAAGGTAAACTCTCACAATACAGGACCTCTATAACTTTTAGTTTTACTTTTATAATAACTGGATATATTACCTTACAGTGACAAAGTTTAAAAAAAAAAAAAAAAAAAAAAAAAAAAAAGTCACGTTTGATTTTGTCTTTCTGGTAGCTGTGAGTGCAGGGAGAACATAAAGCAGTGTCCATTACCTGAAGGGCATTTGTGGACAAAGACAAACACACGTACACGTGTACACACACACACACACACACACACACACACACACACACACCGAGAGAGAGAGAGAGAGAGAGAGAGAGAGAGAGAGAGAAGGAGAATGTAGTCTCAAAGGACAGAATAAAGAGAAGAAGTTAAAAAATACAGAAGTAAAATACGAGTACAAAAATAAAGAAAAGAGAATTTGACAATAAGTCCTGGGAGAGGAAATTAAAAAAGGACAGAGCATGAAAAGCAAGAGTGTGTGTTAGGGAGTGAGAGACACTGATGAATGAAGTGTAACAGGCATGACTGGCCATCTTTTTTTTTCTTCTTTTTCATTTCAGATTCAGAGACCCATCTATCTCTCTCTCTCTCTCTCTCTCTCATGTTCTTTACCCAGCTGTAAGTTAGCATTAATAATGAATGGTTTACAGATGGTCAATGAGAAATGGACAGGGTAGGCCAACTGGGATGCTTATTGATGTGAGGACATCCGTTAGCTCATCAATTTTCGTGTTATAGACACCTGTCAACCACGTCACACATCACACACCCCCAGGGGGACGGCAGGGATTCAGGAGGCACATACTCGTTTTTGTTTGTGACTTTTGATATCAAGATGGTCAAAATTCAGAGAGTTAAAGAAAAGTAAAGAGAAGATTCAGCACATCTTTTCCTCATCTTCCCCATCTTTTTTCCCCTCGTCATTCTTTTCCCTATACATTCCGGTCTTTACAAACCCAGAGGCTTGGAATATCCCTGTATCCCTGCCTCTTGTTTCTCCTCTATTGACATTTAGTCAAGCCTGAGATCTCCACACACACACCCGCACACACACAGCCGTTCCCAGAACATACCCGTGTCTGTCTCTGTAATTCTCTTTCACGCCTGCTTGGCCTGCTCCCCATCCGGAGGTCAAAGGTCAGCCGCCTCTCCAGCAGCACATATTTAATTCATCAGCTTGCCTCATTATGTGCTAAGTGTGTGCGTGTGTATGTGAGGGATGGAGGGGATTTGAAAGGAGGATTTAATGAGTGCAAACGTGTGCAGTAAAGCAATAAGACTGAGCTGGAGTGATGGGGAAACAAGTATGTGTGCTATGCGTGCGAGTGAGAGAGAGAAAGTGAGCTACAAGAGGATTATGTGTCTTTACTTCCACACAATATAGGGAAGTATATCTGAATACATTTGGGAAAAGGGATATACACTGATTCGCCAGATTATTAGCAGAACATATCCAGTTCAGAAGTGCATGTTGGTTATTTTGGTAGCTTAAACGATTTGACAGAGGAAAATGAGCAAGTGTTAACATTTAGAGTGGGGGACATTAACAAAAAATAACAAAAGAAAGTATTTAGCTAACATTTCAGCAAGATATTGATTATGTCTGACTAACATGATTAGTATGAAGTGATGACCAGGGCCTGCAAAAGAGTTGCTTATGGCATAAGCAACTCAACAACACTAGTGTATGTTTCATAGCCTGGTTAGCAACTTATTTGACTTCCTGTAATTCATTTAATCATCAAATGATGATAAAAACATACCGTCTGAAATGCTTAGTGCATTGATTGTTTTCTAGCATGTATGATTTATTAACTAGCTAACTTCTATGACTTGTTAGCTAGCTAGCTTCTATGAGTTGTTAGCTAGCTAGTGTCTATGGTTTGTTAGCTAGGTTAAATGACCAACTGCTGCGGGTCCATTAAATAAGTAATAAGTAATGAACGATGGCATTAAATAAACATGTTTCATTGTGCCTGTTTTTGCCTTTTTGTA
Organism: Ictalurus furcatus; assembly: GCF_023375685.1. Classification (NCBI taxonomy): domain Eukaryota; kingdom Metazoa; phylum Chordata; class Actinopteri; order Siluriformes; family Ictaluridae; genus Ictalurus; species Ictalurus furcatus. The sequence goes on from NC_071274.1 coordinate 14,132,172, forward strand.
TGATCCAAAAGAACACATCCTTTTGACATGGTGAAACTGCTGGCACAGTGCTGCTGTAAAACCACTGAATTAAACAGGGAGTGCTGAGGTTCAGCACAATCAATTTTTATATCCACGAATAAAAGAGTAAGTAACAAGACTACCATCATTTTGATTTTAAAATCTTGTATTAATTTAAAAATGATTAGTTGCCCATAATGGTTTAATCATTAACCAAATATGCTGGAAGTTAGGTGTGTTATCACACTATTATTATATAACTTTTTGCCTTGCTTACTGGCTGAAAGACTCTAAGGAGTTGCTTGGTTTTCAGAATCTGCATTGTACAGTGTTTAAGTCTATTTCATCAGCATTTTCATGTCATCTGTGAAATCTCTTTAGACTGGTAAGTCACCACTCCAAAAAGTACTTGAATGTAATAGGACTACAACAATATATTAAATCCATTGTCTATACTGCATATCCAACACAGGATTGCAGGGGAGCCTGGAGCCTATCCCAGGGAACTTGGAGCAGAAGGTGGGGGACACCTTGGACAGATGCAATAAACAAACAAACAAACAAATATCATTCAGTGAGCCGCAATTCTGTGGGTGGAAATGCCATGTTGCTGAGAGAGCTCAGAAGATAATGACTAGATGGTAGGAAGGCTACAGTAACTCAAATAACCACTCTGTACAACCATGGTGAGCAGAGAAGCATCCCAGAAAGAACTTTGAGGTGGATGGGCTACAACTGCAGAAGACTCAACTGGACAGTTGAACATTGGAAAAACATTGCCTGGTCAGAATTGGTCTTAACTAGAGACGTGACTGTTTATCTTTTAATTCCGTCCATGCAGGTGTTATTTTGTTTGTACTAATCCTCAGTATTTTCTAACATATTTAGTTGGCTCTATTTCCCAAAATATAAACTAGTAGTATAATTTAAACCGGGTAGTTACAAAATACACTGCACAGTACCATGCATTAATGTTAATAAATACATATAATATATATATAATATATCTTGTCTTAATACTAGTATTTGTATTAAGTAGTATTAATACTAATATTCGTGCCAATTTCTACTATGTAGTACTTCAAGCTGCAACATAACCTCATGCAAAATCAACAGAAATACTAATGAGTTATAGTGATTAATAGATTTCTTATGAATACACTCATAAAGCACAGATATGACACTAGCCTCTCCCATCACCCTAATCTTGAACATTCTTTACATTCGTTACATTCATTACAAGTTAGCTCCTGTAAATACACACAAAATTACACATGTGAGAATAGCTCCTGTTCCACTCTTCCAGTTTGGGATGAAACTTTTAAAACAACTTATCAGGTACAACAGACGAACTCACTCATTAGCAAATTCACTTGTGAATTTGTCACATTTGCAGCATTCACACAATTAACGCAGTAGCATTTAACGAATGGAAAAGCTTTAAAAAAAAAAGACAACTGTGAATATGTGAAATTACATTAAATGCATGTTGCTACTCTTCTCTTCCTTTATTTCAAGAATGCATCGACACGCTCACTTAATGAATCCACATTTAAAGCTCCTATCAGCTACCGGCAGACACGATTTTATTCAGAGGCGTAACCAGAGTGGCTTTGAACAGCCATACAGCACAAGCACTCGCTGGCTTTATGTGTGTTTAAGGAGTTGTTTTGTCGCATATGTTGGAGAGAGGTGACAGGTGCGGACTTGAAGAGCTGCTTTAAGAACCATCTGCTGCTAATCAGAGAGGAAAATTAAGCAAAGAAAGGTAAATAGTTCAAAAAGTGCACCTTTTAAATCGTTTTTAAAACTTTCTATGAAGAATATGTGTATTATGAACTATGAATAATTTCATAACCTTATGATGCATTTATTGAGGCATTTTATACATTATGAAATGTTAACAGAATGCATTCTAAGCAGTATTCATAGTACATTATAATACTATTAACAAAGAATGTCACACACAGACCCATTGAGACCCCTGATTTTGTTTTATTTATTTTATTTTATATCTATTTATAAGTGTAGATTACTGCCAGACATATTATTATTAATATTTGTATTATAGCTTTATTATAATACCTTATAAATTATTATATTTGTGAGAGACAATGCACTATACAAGTGAGGTTGAGTCTGTTTGGTCTTGGTGATATATTGTGTTATTTATAACACATTATGTTAAGAATTTCTCTATAATGTGTAGTTCATGTGTATAATTCTTTATGGATGCATTATAACTCACATTGCCAGGAATGTGTTCATAGTTCATTATACAGGGTGTCCCAAAAGTCTCCATAAATAGGGGACTATGTATGTTGTACATAGGGGGAGTACGTACAACACTCATCCACTCGGTTGGTCCACAACACTTCCAGCGTTTTTGAATTTTTGTTAATATGTTTGGCAGCAGTGTTGTGTGATGTGCTTGCCATGCTTCCTATTAAAGTCCATCGCAACCTTGCGACAGTTTGCCGATCCAGCTATGAGAATGATTTCAATACGTTCTTCTTTTGTCAAAGGCATTCATAAAGGTTATCTGAAAAAAAAAAAAAAATAATAATAATAGAAACTAAGTATGAAAAATTTTGGAAGACATTTTGCTAAAAGTGTTAATTTTCCCTATGTATGGAGACTTTTGGGACACCCTGTAGACATGACCTTCACAGAAAGTGTTACTCTTGTTTTTCCAAAAGCATTTGATTATCAAGACAATAACACCCTTAACCTTTTAAGGCCAAATGTCTCAGAGGCACCAGGTTTGTGCCATTTTTAAAAAAAATATTTATTTATTTTTTAACGACAGGTGCAAGTTTGTTCATCTGGCAGAGCAAAACAAAAGTTCGTACTTCAAAGCAACTGCAAACATTTTAAACATGGTATATGTCTGCAAATTCATTTTTAATTAGGTTATTTTAACTGACAAAAATAGCACAGAAAAAAAAATAGACATGCCCCCTAGAAATGTCAAGTGTAAGCCATGTTCCTGTATGTCTAGCTGGAGAGCTACTGCCAATTATCATCAGTGAGCTTAAAAGAATACATATACATATACATATACACACACACACACACACACACACACACACACACACACACACACACACACCGAATGTAGTCTAGGACTGTCTAGGTGTGTTTTTATTTCTAAATTGTTGACGTGATTGATTTATTATTAGCTGAAGCTCAGATGCTGTATCAGTTATAGTTTTCGAGCTATCTAACTAGTAAATGTAATATTGCTGAGGACTAGCATTCATCCTCTGTTTAGTAGTGATTCTCTCTGTTGTACCATCCAATATATTAAACTACTGCTGTCGGCTGGTCAAAACTTGAGGCCATTTAACACTGATCACATTTCTGTTTTTTATTAATAGATGGACTACAATCCATCAAGACATGACCCCATCCATTCTGCTGCCTCTTTTTCCTCTGAGTCATCATTGAGATCCAACCAAATCATATAATCTACCTGTGAACTTGAAGCACTGAAACTGATGTCAGCTCTTTTAGCAGCCATGCCTGGATCATATTTATTTCATGAATAGATGTAAACATAAATTGTAAAAATACTAGAACTGTTAGAACTAGTATCAGTATCGACACTGGTATCAGGTTCATTTACTCATGCTCATACTTTACTCGTACTGGTAATCACATGTGATGCTAATTGATGTAAGCCTAGTGTTTGTGATTTTGACAGAGGACAAGAGTGACAGCAAACTGGAAAATGTCAAGTGGTGGAACTACACCATCTATCTACAACAGGTAACCTGAAAAAAACAAAAACAAAAACAAACATCTTATAGTGAGATACTTAAACAGTATCTCGAATAGAGTGTGAAGGCGCAGAGCTACATGAGTGAGAGTGGTCATAAAAATGAGCACAGGGTGCTATGACTTGCATGCAAACAAAAGTATGCCTAAGTGTAGAGCAGTGAAACAAGCGTGCAGAGAAACTGTCGCACATGTGAGCACTTCACTTCTGCAAGCACTGAGCACTGAGAAATAGGGCGGCTGTGGCTCAGGTGGTAGAGTGGGATGTCCACTAATCGCAGGGTTGGCGGTTCAATTCTCGACCCACGTGACTCCACAAGTGTCTTGGGCAACACTGAACTCCCAAGTTGCTCCAACTGGCAGGCTAGTGCCTTGCACGGCAGTTCTGCTGTCATGTGAATGAGAAACAGTGTAAAGAGCATTGTAGAACTGCTAAGGTTAAAAGGCAATATATAAGTGCAAACCATAAGTGCATTCATTTTTTAATAACCACGCTGATTGATACTGCTCTGCTCACTAAGGTCAGCTGCCATCACACTCTATATTAAAGATACTGTTTAAAAGCTATAATATCTTCAACATAAAACTGAGTTCATTGGTAGCACCACATGGCACCAACCAACATAACCAAAGCCAACTGCACTGTTCCCTCACACTGCGTAATACAAAGTAAGCATTAGTACTGGAATCAGTATTGATGAGTACCAAACACATCTAGAAAAAATGGTATTGATTAGAGATGCACCGATGTATCGGCTGATAATTGGTATCGGCTGATAAAGGCTATTTTTAGTTTAAAAACATCAAACGTTCAGGGCCGATTATATCCCTTCAATAAAAAGAGGGTGGGAAAACACATCGATTTCGTGCTGTGTGTAAAGATGATGTCTCTTGTGTGGAATGATCACAAAACTGCAGTTTGTCACCTCTGTAAACTCTGCACTGCTAAAATTTTACACTAAGATTAAATCTTACTTTTAATCTTCAGAATTTATAATGTGTTAATGTTAATTTGAGTAATGTGTTTTCTGTTTATGAGTCCAGTTACTGTGAAATAACTTCTTGAAATGGAGAGAATACAGTTTTTATTTGCATTTCTTTCAGAATTGTGGAATTAATTATTATTCATTTAAATAAAGGTATAAAAGGCAGAACTATCGGTATCAGCTGATATCACTCTGAATAATCGGTTATCGGTATCGGCTGAGAAATTTAGTATCGGTGCATCTCTAGTATTGATGCATCCCTAGCTTAAACCCCAACCTACTGTATGCTAGACTGAATCTGCCTCAATTCTATCCCTTTATTTAGATGAATGCACTTAGAAAGAGAGAGTATGTATGCATGTGTGTATGTGTCTAAATGCAAGCTGACAGCGCTCTTTATTGTATGCTACATGCTTCCCATTCCCAATTCTCCGCCCGGCTTTAGCATTCACTCTTGTGTGACTAACACAGTGTCTCTGTGGCACCATTATCTTCCCAGAACTCAGTAAAGAAGCAGAAGGCTTTCTTAGATACTTCGCTCCATTTGAGTTTGCCTTTAATTGCCTATGCCGTATCACGCGAGGGATTTTCTCAGCTTGTCACTTCGAGTTCATTTTCACTTTCTGGCCCATGATACAACAGGGTTGGTATAATAACAGTGATGACATTCAAAAGAGGTAATACAAACAATCCCATAGGAACATGTGTGTATGCTCTCTCAACCTACAAACCCAGAAACCCAATCCAGTTCTTTTACACAGCACAGTCATTATCAAATCTCTCTCTCTCTCTCTCATACACACACAATGTCAGTGCATGCTCAGCATTTATTTTTAAATTTGCAGCTTTGTCACCTGTGTGTGTGTATTCACTTTCACTAACTGTTGCAAACCTTGCCATGTCACAAATCATTATCCAATTCATCCATCAATCCATCTCATGTTTAAGGGATGAGGGGCACGTTGGCTTAGTGGTTAGCACATTTGCCTTGTACCTCCAGATTGGGGGTTCGAATCATACCTCCACCCTGTACTCTGAGTTCCCTGGGATAGGCTCCAGGTTTTGAAGGTTGTGAGACAATGAAAGGCCATGTTGATTAATATGGGAGTGTATTGGACACTGAGCTGCTATTACCACATCTGGTGTAAACTGGAATTTGCTTATCCATTCATATTCAGTAACTGTTTTATCCTGGTCAGGGTCATTATGCTTCAAATTGATTACTCATTTAAACATTTAAATTTTGGGAAATGGCGGCAACATTTTATTTTTTTTTAATGTCATGGGTGGGTGTACAAACAAAAAATAACTGTATGAGCAATATTGGTCAGTTGGTCATGTCTGGGGAAGCAGGTGGGAGTGGGATTATAAAACAGAACCACACACTAGAACTTTAGATGTTACTAAAAAACTGATTGGAATTGTAAGGTTAATGCAAAACTGAGCTAAGGTTCTAAATATATTTTTAACATGCCGATGTATGTGAAAGGTTTATTAGATAGAAGTTTACATTAAAATGCCTAGGTCTCAAAGTTATATTATTACAATACATATACAGTATATGAGGTCTGGCCAATTTATAGGAACACCTTACTTATGCTCATTCATGCAATTATCCAATCGGTCAATCGTGTGGCAGCAGTGCAATGGTTACCAAAACTGAACAGTTGCAGATTGTGTGCAGACTGTGCAGATTTTTACCTGCACAGTTTGGCCCACTGTAGCCTCAGATTCCTGTTCTTGCTATCAGGATTGGAACCTGATGTGGTCTTCTGCTGTTGTAGCCCATCCACCACAAACATTGATGTGTTGTGCATTCTGATGTGTTTTTCCGTTTACAATGGGGTTAAAAAGTTGTTATTTGAGTGACTGTTGCTTTCCTGTCTGCTTGAACAAGTCTTTCTATTCTACTCTGAGCTCACTCGTCAATAAGGCATTTCCACCTAGAGAACAACAGCTCACTAAAAGTTTTCTCCTTTTTTTTTTTTTGCAAATTCTGTGTAAACTCTAGAGACTGTTTTGTTTGAAAATCCCAGGAGTTTCTGAAATACGCAAACTAGCCAGTCACATATACATTACAGCACAGTGACATTTCTTTGGATATCCCAGCTTGTTAGGAAGTTGGGGTCAGAGCACAGGGTCAGCCATGATATGGCGCCCCAGGAGCAGAGAGGGTTAATGGCCTTGCTGAAGGGCCCAACAGTGGCAGCTTGGCAGTGGCAGGGGCTTCGACCCCAGGCCTTCTGATCAGTAACTCAGAGCCTTAACTATTGAGCCATCACTATCCAGTGAGTTAGCGTGTTGCACTGCTGCCACATGTTTGGCTGATTCCATAAACAATTAGAGGTGCAGGTGTTCCTATTAAAGTGGCTGGTGAGCATACATTATATATAATCCAGGAGGTACCTGCAGTGTCCTTCATCAGCTGTACAAGCAAAGTGCTTCTGAGGCTGTAGGAGGTGAAACCAGTGGATATTTGAAATGGTTGGTGATAAGTGCATGACATTCATTCCATGGGGTTCCAAACTTCCCATAATGTCTGGTACATGAGCGCTTTCTCCCTACCTTACAACAACTAGCAATGCAATCTGGGATGCCATTATTGTTTCATCGATTGCAGTTGATGTGTCTCACCACTGGATAGGAGAAATCCTTCATTCTGATGGTAGGAAGGTGATTGACAAAACAATCAGCCAGTCTCCACTTGGTTTCTCCAATGTATATCAGATTGCATGTCTTGCAGGAGAGACAATAAAAAACTCCTGCCTTGATGCATGAGGAGTCACAAAAACCTGTGATTGAGTGGCTGTGTTCATAAACTTGCTTATGGAACATCTAGAATGGTTGCATGCAAGAGTGCCGCAGGTTCTGGTCATTTAATTCACAGTTGAAATGTGTGTGTGTGTGTGTGTGTGTGTGTGTGTGTGTCTGTGTGTGTGTGTGTGCATATGTTTCACATGGAGTGGCTTCTATACTTTTAACAGCTACTTATGTTCTTGGACAAAGACATTATAGAAAAAATAAATGTACAATCAACACACAGTGCAGAAACAAGGCCTAATGGGATGCTCTTATTCGTTTGGTTATGTCTTGTGTTTTGGAAATCATATATGCATATTTGAATGACATCATGCACAGCTTTTGTGTAGTAACAATTACACTTAATTTTTGCCAAATTCATATTTATATTTAATGTTATCACACAGATGAAACTGATTTTCTACCTCACTTACTCTCATTTAAAAAAACAAACAAAAAAAACAAACATATAAAGTAACCTAAAAAGCTTTCATTACTGAATTTTTGTTAGAATACTTAGTTATTCTAAATAATACAAAAACCAAGGAGCTCCATAATATGACTAGCAAAGAGGTAGACATACTGCTTTGCATAAGGTTGATCTCAATCAGGCATGAAATGAAATAACTGGGTACAGTATGACAGATTTTATCATCCTCATCACCTCATCATGACATAAAATAATTGACATGACATGACATGATCACAGTCGAGATTTTGAACTAATCTGAATAAAAAAGGGGCTGGAAAACAGGCTGAGAAAAACATGGACAGAAATATATAAATCATATGCTAATTACCCCTGCCCTCTCAAAGTTCTGCATCATTGGGAAAAGACAGCTCCATAGGGTTACAGTTTTTATGCTGTTACTAGATTTATATTTAACATTTACTTTTAATATTTAGATGTGTATTTAATATTTACAATGGAGATTTACTGAAACTTAAAACTGTTATTTTACATAAATCAGCTATATGTATCCGAATGGCCTCAAATGTTAAGAAATCTTAAAAATTAAACATTTCATTTTGTGTCCCAAAAAATGTTTCACAAAATGTCTCTGAAACTCTGAAACGTGTTTATATTCATGGTAAAAGTTATTGTCTATGACAAAGCAGAGAAAAACAAATACCTCCACCAAAATACAGTAAAAGTGCATTTATCAAACAAAATAGACTCTTTTATGTATCTGGAACTTGGAATGAACAATTTTTTTTGTACCTTTTTTATAGGTTGTAAGAATCTTGTGTTGTTGGTATCAATCAGTTGTTTCTTTAGGGAGTTTCTGGAAAGATTTGCCAGCAGGTGAATTTTCAGAACCCAAAGAGAGAACATAAAGGCCAAGTGATGTATTTAATTTGGGTCAAACCAAAACTGCAATTCTGGTGGAGTGGTAGTGGAAGATTGATTTTTACTTTTAGAGAGCCAAAAAAAAAAATCACTGTCTGGCTGTACTCTTCTTAATACCCACTCTCTCTCTCTCTCTCTCTCTCTCTCTCCATCTCACTTCCAGCATCACTTTCACTCTTACTTTATGTACTAAACTTTGGAGATAAAAAAAAACAAAATAAAAAAAATGAACATCACAAACACTGCAGGAGACAGAAGTTGTGTTTTGAGGAGGACTGAGCAACAGAGCGCTCCAAACTGAAAAAATATCAGCTAATTATTTGGCATGCTTTTTTTTTCTTTTTTCCCCTTGATCTCTTAATGATCTCTTCATCCACTGCACATCTCATTGAAATGTTACGAAGCTTAGATTATCTGCTTAACAACTCCCATATTAAGCCCATTATTATTTACATTCAGGACATTTTCATTTCAATCAGGACTTCCTGCTGTGCTCACACACCTGATTCAGTTCATCAGCTAATGATCAAAGTCCTCATTATGCTTAATGTAGTGATGAGAGCATACCTACTGCAGAGATGAGATTTGAAGAACTCTGGCCTGAAGCCAACACAGTCTCATGATCGCACATCAGTACTCATTGGCATAAGCGAACTATTATGAAAACTTAATAATTTTAGCATAACTTCATTTATATTTAGCAGCTGTTGTTTCACGTATGACTTAATGTCCACTATTGCTTATTAGTGCACTTAGAAATTCTGAGTGAATCTTATTAGACTGTGAAAGGTAAAAAATTAGAACATCTGTATGTGACTTGAAGGTGTTGCAGTATCAGCTGATCACCTCATACTGATCTTAACTAACACTTCCTGTTCACACTAGCAAGTGGCAAGTCACTGGTTTCGTTTGTATTTTGTCTATCACTTGTGAGCTTTTACCATCCAGATTTTTTTGCTGCAATGAGAAACAGTAGCAGCCAAAATGTAAATGCTTTTAAAGGTAATTAATTAAGCATAAATTAATTAATCCATTAATCAGGCTGTTGTTTGATTTCATATTACTTGACATAAACGATCTCTGTTATTCTTTCCAAGCTTTATTTTTCTTCATAATGTCTCTGTACGCATTTAATTAGAGGTCTTATCTGACAAAATAAGATGAAACCATGGTTATAAGTTGTGTTTTCCCCCCCAATGTTTGTGCATCAAACAGCAAATGGTATGAATTAAAGGTAAGAACTAAAGTTTGTGAGAATCGAGAAATATCAGACCACTCACACTATTGGATTGCTCAGAATTGTTCAAACCAGTTGTTTGGATTTGGCGCTTTATAATGTCATACCTAAATTGCATAGAGCAGTGGTTAAAAATATATTAAAATTAGTAATTAAAAATTCATTTAACCTGTATGTTAATCAGGACTGTCAACCTTTGAACTATGATGTGCATAAAAATGAGAAATATTAATAAATTAAATCAATTATATACAGCACATTAAGCTGAAACGTCACCAAACAGAGACATCTATTGATATACTAGTGTATAGTACTATTAGCCACACACTGATTAAACCTATAACTACTTAAAATGGATATGTTTTTAGATAGAGGACACAATCTCTCAGCTGAGAAAGTTAATACAGAACAGCCTAACGTGAAAAAAAAAACCAAAATTGCAAAAATGTCATGACTCCAGGTGACCACAAAGGGATGTACCCTACACAAGGTGGGCCTCATGCTGAAAAAGTTTGAGAAGCACTGGCATAGCATATAGAATATCTAATTTTAAATGCCACTTATGCTTTCATTGTCACTGTCTCGCGCCTACATAGAACATGAATGGTCGCCTGTCGCTTTGTAACTTGTTGTTGTAAATGTAAACGTTCAGTGAATCATATCAGAAAACTCAAATATCAAAATCCAATCCAATACCAATCCGGCTTTATCAGACAATGTTAACAAATTAAAAATAAATAAACAAATAAATACAGTTCTTTGTGATATGGCTGCTCATTTTCTCCACTGCAGATGGAGATCTCCACTTGTGAAAGCAAGTACGATGAGTCATAACTTTTTCTAAACAAAAACTTGTGTAAAAAACTGAAAGTGGCGTCCAACCAACATATAAAAATTTTACAGATGTGAAAATTGGTCAGTAGGTAATAATTCCTCCTACTACTCAGACAAGTGAGATCAACCTGATCGACCTGAAAGTGGCCCTATAGCGCAGCCCTATCGTCATGTTGTGGCTAATATCATGTGGACCATTTATCTCTGCACACTCCGATTTTGAGATAATTTGAATAATATGCTAAATATCCTCTTGTGAATTAGTCTTAGGAATTTTATTGTATATTTGGTGTTACCCAGCAATGTCTGAACTTCAGTAATGATCAAAAACATGTTGAGATGTGTAAACAATATGGCCGCTGCATGTCAATCAATTCTATTGGAGTGGAGCTTAATGTATTCAAACAGCTGTAACAGAAAACTGAAAATGCAAACAGAAAACTGAAAGGCATGATCATGACAAGCATAAATTTTGGGGAGTGGTCATCCTCTGTGGGTGGAGTTCAATTAAAAATAACACAGAGAGAGAGAGAGAGAGAGACTTTGCGATATACTGCATCTCAATGAGCTCACATTGGCTCTAAATGCTAATCTCTCTGTATCCCTACACCCTGATTTCTCTACAGCTCGATTCTACCTTGGCTCCATGCCTTTCGCTGGATTTTGCGGACTCTGCGGAGCCTAAGTGCCTTCATTATGTCATTAAGTCACTGTGAATGGGGCTGGATGGAGAATAATGGCTGTGCTGATGAAATAGCATGGGGAGCTTCTCTCCACGATGCTCTGATGATGCAGAGAAAGCAAAGACAGAAGCCGACACACACACTCACCCACACCCACACCTCCACACTAATATCGCTCCATTTACATTCAGTAATAACAACACCTGGAGTGCGTAATCATTTTACTGTGATATTTTTTAAGGTAATCCAAAATGATTTAATGACTCATTCTGTCTCATTCTCTCCTAAACTCTTTCGCAAGTTATTGTGAGAGGTAATAGAGCAGAACTCAGCTCCCAAGAAGCCTTTTTTTCCCAACAAAAGCCAAGAAGTAAACAATTTCTAAAGGCTGTAAATAAATAAAGAGCTACAACTGGGAAAAATGACACTTTTATTAAAGTGCTATTAATGAGAAATGCCTCTTTGGCGTGAGCCATAGTATTTGGTTGCATTTACCTTTTACCAATAAAACGCAGCTGTAATATTTTCAGCTTTATTAAAATTTGGGAATAGATGTCTCTCCCTCTCCCCCCCCCCCCCCTCTCTCTCTCTCTCTCTCTCTCTCGCTCTCTCTAGCTCTTTCTCACTCTCTCTCTCTCTCTCACACACACACACACACACACACACACACTCTTTCTCACCCACTCTCTCACACAAGCACATTGGTGGTTTTACCTACTAGTAAAGTATCCATTATTGCACTTAAGGGAGTTGATTAGCTATTTTAATGTTAGATTTTCAGTGATCACGAGTTCAAATCACAGCATTGCCACAGCCATCCGTGGACGAGAGTCCATGAGAGCAAAATTGGCCGTACTCTATGGGTAGGAGGGATGGCTTACTCTCTCTCCCCGGTCAATCAGAGAGTCACTAGCCAATCAAAACTAGCGCTTTCCTCTGAATGTGTTACTTTCCTCCGAGTATGAAATCTCTTACACTCCCACACACACTTACCCCTGATGCAGGGTACGCTGTCCAGCCGAGTTCAGCTGTGGCAGTCCGTGTGTCCAAAATTGTCTCTGTAAGAAAAAGAGAGAGAAAAAAATTAAAAGAGAATAATAATTTTTAAAATAATAATAAAATATGTAGTAGTAGTAGTAGTAATTTTGCCACTGTAATATGCAACCAATGACTGAGCTGACCCACAATAACAACCTACAGTGCCATCAACTAATATTGGCACCTTTGGTACATATGAGCAAAGAAGGCTGTGAAAAACTGTCTTTACTGTTTAACCTTTTCATCTTTTGTTAAAAAAAATCACAAAAATACTTTGCTCTCATGGATATCAAACAATTGCAAACACAATACAGGTTTATCAAAAATATCTTTGTTAATTATAGGTGTGCAACAATTATTGGTACTCCTATGAATTCCTATGAGAAAAATATATTTGAAGTATATTCCCATTGATATTTTAGATTTTTTTTTAGTACACCTGGGTGACTAGGAACAGAAATTATTCAACCATGACGTCCTGTGTCTCAGGAGTATAAATATGAGGTAACACATAGGCCAAATTCCCTAAGTCATTCATAACAATGGGTAAGACCAAGGAATATAGCTGTGATGTGTGGCAAAAGGTTGTCAAGCTTCACAAAATGGGAAGTGGCTATAAGAAAATAGCACAAGCATTGAAAATGCCCATTTCCATCATCAGGGCAATAATTAAGAAGTTCCAGTCAACTGGAAATGTTACGAATCAGCTTGGAAGAGGATGTGTGTCTATATTGTCTCAACGCACTGTGAAGAGGATGGTTCGAGTGGCCAAAAATCTCCAAGGATCACAGCTGGAGAATTGCAGAGGTTAGTTGTATCTTGGGGTCAGAAAGTCTCCAAAACTACAATAAGAATTCAGCTAGATCACCACAAGTTGTTTGGAAGGGTTTCAAGAAAAAAAGCCTCTACTTTCATCCAAAAAAAAAATTAAAAACTCAAACGTCTTCAGTTTGCCAGACACTTCTGGAACTTCAAATGGGATTGGGTTCTATGGTCAGATAAAACCAAAATAGAAGTGGTTTTGGTGCACCCAGAGAGGTAACCATATGGAAAAGTACCTCATGCCCACCATTAAATATGGTGGAGGCTCTTTAATGTTTTGGGGTTGTTTTTCTGCCAGAGGACCTGGACATTTTGTTAGGATACATGACATCATGGACTCCATCAAATATCAACAGATATTCAATGAAAACCTGACTGCCTCTGCCAAAAGGCTTAAAATGGCTGTGGTTGGATCTTCCCACAAGACAATGATCCAAAACAGACATCAAAATCAACACAAAAATGGTTTACTGACCACAAAATCAAGGTCCTGCCATAGCCATCCCAGTCCCCTGACTTGAAACCCATAGAAAACCTGTGGGGTGAACTGAAGAGGAGAGTCCACCAGCGTGGACCTCTCAGATCCCTTGGCATGTATTCTCCAACGTCATCAGGCATTGTAGGAGAAGACTCAGTTGTTATCTTGGCAAAGGGAAGTAGCACAAAGTATTGACTAAAAGGGTGCCAATAATTGTGCCACACATATATTTAACAAATATATTTGTTTTGAATAAACTTGTGTTTTGTTTGCAATTATTTGACATCCATGAGAGCAGAGTATTTTTGTGAACAAAAGATCTAAAGGTTAAACAGTCAAGACAATTTTTCACAGCCTTCTTTGCTCATATTTACCAAGGGTGCCAGTATTAGTGGAGGGCACTGTATACTGAAAAATCCTACACATTCCAATGCGATTTTGTATTAAATATGTGATCATATGGGAAATGGTGCATCTCACCACAGTATGCCCTCCAACAGCACATGTAAATTTGAATTCTAGTAAATGTCATCATGTGAATGTCATCTAGTAAATGTGATCATGTGAACACTATGATCATCAAGTGTGTGAGAAGGAACATGAAAATAAATGAATCCTAGAAATAACACATGCGCTTTATGTGGAAAAATGTGTGAAGCATAGGTCTAGATGTCACACATGAATCATATGATTATTCACATGTGAAGTACATGTGATTTTTCTGTAAAGCTTTAACACAGAGTGAACAGACTGCATGTAAGTGTTCAGCTTTTCTCCACGCTTATCAGTGGAGATATAGGTCAGTGAAATAACTCTCTACAGACAACATACACTACTTCCAGATAAGAGTGTTTACAGAGTAAAAGGGCATAGTCAAGTCCTATTATACAAACAGACAGACACACACACACACACACACACTCACCCACCCACCCACACAAACCTACACACACACAGTACACACACTGCCTTTTATGGTGAAAGTCAAGTCAAGTCATCATTAAGGATAAATTTATACATTTAAAATTTATATCCGTAATTTATATATTTCTGTAACGCTGCTTTGTCCATGTCCATTGTTAAAAGCGCTGTACAAATAAAGTTTCATTGAATTGAAGTCAGGCTTATTTATAAAGCCAAAAATCATAAGCAGGCATCAGTGGGTTTTATACACGTCAACCCTAGGCTGGTATGCTACACAAGATGGCCACCTCAAATTAAGCATCCTGTGTTTGTTTGAAGCACTGCTTGTGCATGTCCTCATACATTAACAATATGTGTCCATGAGACACAGAACCAGCAAATACACTGGGGGCAGACTGAACAAAGCAATGGTGGAAAGCTTTAAAAAGTAGCTAGCAGAGACAGCAGAAGCTAGCTTCACTTTTGGAAGAATGCAATGAGAAAACATTGAAAGATTGATGAGCAACAATGTTTTGGCTCTGTTTCGGCTCCGACTTGCCCTCTAGTGGTTATAGGATTTTAATCTAGATTCATAAAGAGGTATGCAGGTGAGTAGCATAATGTGTAAAGTATACTGCTAGCCTTAGACACTCCATGAAGATGTGGAAACACTTCCCGGAGATATTTAGGACAAGGGATTTGAAGTCAGCTTGAAGGTTAAGCATGCAATAGGTGACAAATGCAGGATTAAAGAGCAGAGAAGGAATTGTAAATCTAATCTATACATATTAATGACAAAAAAATCACCAACATAAACATGTACACAGATGACTATCATGCTAACACATTTCCACTCAGAAAGCATTCCTGACAGCACATTCGGATGAATATTTGTGCTGAAGCATGCAGAGTGAGCCACAACAAACATTGTTAAAGATGTACCACTTTAGTACTCATTTCCACACTAGTTTCCTCTGGAAGGGATTGCATAATCCAATTTAACCAGAAGTATAGTGATATTAATAACTTCAATTTCAATTCAGTTTTATTTGTGTGGATAGATATTGTCACAAAGCAGCTTTTCTAGAAATGTAGATTTTGATCCCTAGTGAACAAACCAGAGGCGGCAGTGGCAGGGGAAAACTCCATGAGACGACAAGAGGAAGAAATATTCAGAGGAACCCATTCTTTTTTGTGTGACAACAGATAGTGGGATTATAAATCATTCCTGTCACATCAGGGGTATTTAACTCAAATTTCTGAAGGTCCTACTATAAAAAATGCTGCACATTTTACAGTAATTTACTGGCAACTCGGGTAAAATATATATTACAGTACTGTAATATCGTAATGTCACATAAAATAACACATAACTCAGTGCACTTGCTCATTTGGCTGATGCAGAATACAAATGAGCTGGAGGTTAAGGGTCTTGCCCAACCATGGCAGCACTGGGATTTGAACACACAACCTTCTAATTTGTTATGCAAAGCCTTATCCACTAAACCACAACAACACCACATTGATTCAACTACTCCTACCACTGAATGAACTCCACTAAAAGAGCGCATTGAATCAATGGAAGGTAATTGAGCTAGTTGTTGTGGCTCCGGGGTTAAGGTTTCAAATCACAGATAAGAAGCTTATGTGTTCAAATCCCAGCCCTACCGAACTACCTTGATTGGGTCCTTGAGCAAAAGCCTTCAGTTCAGTTGTATTCTGTGTTGAGAAAATGTACTGGGTTATGTGTCTATACTTTATTTATACTTATGTTTATACTATGTAATATATAATAGTTCTTTATTGTAAATATGTTTAACAGTTGTTTACAGTATATTTTACAGTACTTTATCTGTAACCCAGGTTGCCAGTAAATTACTGTAAATTCTACAGTAAAAAATTGTAATAATAGTAGTTCCAATGTGCTGAAATACTTTGCTGGCTGCAGTATACATGCATAGAAGAGTAAAAGCAAGCAGTAATAAATCTGTTGAAAGGATGTCCAGTTCAGCTTGACATCCCGCTCCATATGAAATGGCACATCAATCTCACATCGCTGTCAGAAATTCTGATCTATGGTACGTGCTATAAACCAGCTCATACACTTGACATCAGCAGCTGTAAACACATCTGCCATGTTTCACCAGCTGGTCTGATGTACCTATTCTATATGCTTACTTTTCTGTAAGGAAACAAAGGTGATACAACAGATTTTTTTTTTTTTTTTTTTTTTTTGGAATGGCTTTTTAGCAATCAAAAGAAAAATAAAGAAATAAAATGGATAAAAATACTAATTAGTAGTTTAGATACAATATAATTTTACATCAACTATATAAATAATTAATTAATATTGACTATTAATAATGTCCTAATGGAATGCTCGACCATTTTCAACATAATCCTTTGTTGAAATCTCTACTATGTACAGCTGTCAATTAAAATGTTTATTGCACCTCACAAATATAACGGAAGCCTAAGGACAGTTGTTAGGACAGAAACTTGATATTTAAGCAAACATATATATCTACAGCAGAATAATTTATTCTTCAATTAAAGCTACTTATTAGGCTTGCTGCAATGTTCGACCGCACACCGATTACATCACTTGCCCACCATGGCACCGCCCCCACCATCGTTTTGCCTTTTTATAATAATAAAAATAATTTCGTTCAGTTAGAGAACGGACGCTATAAAAATGCGTCTGCTCAATTCAACATGAGCCGAATGAGTCAGCACAGATCAGCACGAGTCAGATTTCATTTAGTACGAGTGAGAGTGAGGCGAGCTGACTGACAAGACGATGGCAGAAGATTTGGTTTTTTGAACCCACCATTCAAGCAATTGCTGCCCCGGAATTGCCGCTAATTCAAAAGCAAAAGTTAAATGCGCAAGGACGCACAGGCATTCAAAAGTGAGGGGTGAAATAACCCCCCGGCCCCACCCCCCTGGTGATACTGGTATTACCGGTGTTGTCACACATCGATTAACCGCTGGGAAAATTTCCTCAAACAATATGGATAAAACTACAAAAGAACAGCTGTGGTAATACTTTCTCTCAAACGTGAGCTTTTTATTAGAGTGTAACAGATGTTGAATTTGTGTTAAATAGTTTAAATCATGTTAAATAGTTAAAATCATGTATTTGTTCATCAACTAAGGAATAATAATAAGTAAAATAAATGAGTGACAGAATCACCACCTGGAAGTTGATTATTTTCCTTTAACAGCATGCCACAAAAGTTTTATTTGTGGTAGTAATTTCTTCAAATTACTACCATAGTAATTTGCCAGTGCTAATATAAACCTTGCAGCCAGAATTACTGTCAGAGCTGCTGTTATAGTAATGTGACACCTTCTGACCAATAAGATTTGAGAATTTAATAGTTCTGTGATATAATGGATTTTGACAACTGCCCTTGGGCTTCTATTTTAAACACCAGAGCTTCCAGGAAGTTGCTTTAAAATTCTTTTCTCAGTACAGGTTTACAGATGGAGTAGATGTATTGCTTTAAAAATGCCCTTAGACTTCTACTAAAATGGAGCTGCAGTAAAGAGGGTACATGTTTGGGGTTTCTTGTTTGTTTGTTTTTTCCTCAAGACAGGGAAACATGTCAAAATTCCTTGTCGGTTGCAGCCGATCATATACTACAGATGCGGTGTATAGAGATTATCCCAAATATGCTATGGCATTTCTTAAAAAAAATACAACATTTTCTACAGCAACTAACAATAATGGATTGAACATGCCAAGTAAAGCATTTGTTAACAATTCTAACAAGCAAGATAGATTTTGCTGGATTTAATTTAAATGAAGTCATAAGAAAAGTTACAAGCGCTCTCATCCGTTACCCTAAGCTTAACTGTTGCTAACTTTTCCTCTCAGTTGACTTCTCATTAATTTGCAAGGAGGCATCGGCAGTTGTACTGAGAAGCATGCGGAACGACTGCAAGCTGTGATTGAGATGAAACGACTGCTTGGTTACTGGAGGAGATGAAAGGTGGATTGGATATCCAATCATCAGGCCTCAATCAATAACGGCTTCTTATTAAAGCCAATTAGAGAAGAGCTTCACTAGAGAAGATGCAGGCATGCACCAGTGCCCAGGACATTAAGTACATAACTCACATGCACACACACACACACACACACACACACACACACATACACAAGCATATATAGTAATAACACACCTCATGTGTCATCAGAGAGTGCTCAACTTCTGGGGGGCGTTGGGCACAAGTTATTGAACCCCTGGTAGCCTGGTTCACACATGTGCTCACAACAGACACACACACACGTAATTTCGTTTCCTCTTGAACAGCATGTGCATAGACCGCTGCCACTGAGACTAGATATGGTAAGACCTCAACACATCAAAGCTCTCAAGGGAACAGGGCTGCTCCAGGGAAATCACTGCAAATTTCAGCAAATGAGTGTGTGTGTGTGTGTGTGTGTGTGTGTCCCATTTCATTACTCCCTTTAACATGACCCTGTCTAGCGACCCTCCCACTTGGATTATTTCCAGCATCATTTAGGTTGCCCTTTTTCTGAACAAAAAGAGCTGCGTTTGAGTGACAGGCACAAGCACGCGCACACACCCACACCCACACCCACACACCAACACACACCCACATGCCCCTGGGTAAATCCATCAATCCAAAACGTCATTGCCAACATGCATTTAAAGGAAATAACCAATTATAGATCTTGGAAGCTGTGCAGATTTGTGCTATTTGCCGTCACTCAAATGAACTGAACATCAACCTCCAGTGGCTAAGGATTAGCAAATCAGTGCTGCTGTAAAAAAAAAAAAAAAAAAAAAAAGAAAGAAAGAAAGAAAGAAATGTTAACACTACCGAACAAGAAACATTTAAAGTCTTGGCTTATTATTCCACAATTCGTCTTAAAACATATTGTTCAGTAAGTGTTAGGAATTAATCGGTAACTGCGGTGAAGCTCAAAGAAAAGGAATGTAGTTACAAGAGTGAGTAATGTCTACACCTGCTGAATAACCACCTGTTAATGCGACTTATGAGAAGAAATCAGAGAAACTTGCTCTTCAATTAAAAGTACAAACACTCAATCTCTTTTATATAGCTATTTATACGAGACTGTTGTTGAATTCTTGAATCTTATTGGTCAGAATGGTGTGATTCATTTTCTATAACAGCAGCTCTGGCAACAGTGACAGCTGTAATTCAAATCACAGGTTTATACAGTATTTATGTGCTCATTCACAGGTGCTTGTGTGGAGTCCCACATAATTTAAGCCTAATAATAAAGAAAACATTTAAATGTTATGTAATAAAAAAAATAAAATAAAAAAAAACACCAATCATAATCGTTAATGTGGTGAAGATTTCTGTAAGGGGACCATTATGTAATACTGATGGAAGGAGACTCCAGTGTCAGCACTACGTAACAGTGTGTTTTCCACACATACACACACACACACACACACACACACACACACACACACAAAAGATGGATGAATTTGTACTGTCAGGTATTCAATACTTAAACATAGAGAAATAAAGAGAGGCTGGAGAGGGAACATCTGTTTATAGCTTCTATAGTATAAGTAATAACCATAAACAGGGCTGGACTGTTAATCATCTGGGGCTGAGCCCAGATTCTTCTCCATCAAAAAACTTTTAAAAACATACTTCTAATCAGTCTGTTTCCATGCATTTTTTTTTCTTGTATGTGAAGGTTAATTGCTTAAAAAATGTGAACATTGGATAAAAAGTTGTATTTTTGACCACAATGTTGGCTTGCCTCGGGTGTTATCACTGTTTGTAGGACTACCAGACTGGTATAATATAAAGCATTTTGGCTATCTCACACAAGACTAGGTTAGTTTGGTTTCGCTAGCCATAGGTGAGGCACAACAAAGCTATCATTGTATGGGTTTAGCTGCTACAGTGCCATGCAAAGTATGTTAGCTGTGCTTATGCTCTGTTTATATCATGTTCACGTAAACTGGAACTCATATAGCCATTTACACACCTTGTTTTCCTGCTCAGCATGGGAGGATGTTAGTGTTTCAGTTTCAACCCCTTTACTGGTTTAAAAAAAAAATCCATTATAATACATCCATTTTTACCCCTCACACTTACTGACTGTACAAGCTAGCGTTTGGCAGAATTAGAGCTGTCAGCCAATAAGACATGAGTATTTCCATGTATTTTCCTGTAAACCCTGTCTGATTGGTCTTGCTGCCATTTACTGAAGATAAAATACAACACACTGTTCACTGAAGATACAAAATTACAACATCGCCGTCTTCTTTTACTGATATTCAGTTACATAGTGACAAACAGCTCCAAGTGGAGAATTATTCGGGGCTAAAGAAAAAAATCTTTTATTTACATAAAATCTACAGCCCCCAGTGCCCAGGCCAGGTTACGCCCCTGACCATAACTAACTTATAATATAATACTAAATATAACTACAAATTATTAAAAAGTGTTATGTCTATTAACTGATTTTTACAAATGTATTTGGTTATTTGCTGTGGTATAAAAGGAACAAAACACTTCAGGACATGCTGTTATAGGAACATTCAACTTTGGGGTGAGAACAATAACTGTGCCTTGCACTAGATCATTGAATATTTTCTTATAACATCATGGCACACCGTGCTTCAATCCTTACATAACTAAATACACTTTAAAAGGAGATGCAAGGTTTTCTTCCAGTATCATGTGTCAAGGTTCTAATTAGAGAAATCAACTAGACCGCATTACCTTAATTATATTGATGTGAAGTTAGACACATACATTGTAGGTCTTGGAGGAAGAAAATGAGGACAGACAATAACTTCTTTGGAACGCAAGCTTAAGTGTTCAGATTTACTCTTGGACATGTGAGGTCTTGTACTGTCTGAGCGTGAGAACATTTAACTGCATTCACATCTCTATTCTGAAGATATAATCATTAGCCTGTATCAGATATCAATCTGTTTATACATTTCTCACCATGCCTTCATTTCAGATTGCTCCTTCTGTTTACTTTTATTATTTTGATGAAAAAATGACCTCACTAAAAATCGTTGCACAATGTTAGATGTCCCTGAGATTATAATGCGTTAAGTCATGTGGGAAAAATCGTATTTACAAGTTGAACACCACCATAAAGTCATAATTATGAGTGGGAAAATAGGATTTTCTTTGAGCTCTGGGTTTCTGAGTTGGGGGCGTGTCAGTAAGAAAACATGTTGGAATCAGTGGATATAGTTGATGGTAAATTTGTTGACATTGAATGTTTACACATCTCAGAAGCTGATTATTATATGTCTGGTATATGCAGCAAGTTCTTGAAATACGAGCAAATTGTACAATTACGATATAATATGTAACAATCAAGTTTACAGTGGCTTCATAAACTGATTCAAAACATAAAAAAGCAAAATACACCTGATGCACATTCTTTGTTCTTCATTTTCTAGATGTAGAGTTGAAAAACCTCACTGTACTTTTTTGTAGTTAATTAAGAGAAGGTACACTGCCATCTTCGACCAAAGTGACCTGAATGCACCTGACGTTGTAATTACGACTTCCTAATTCGTAAATATGAACTTCCCAGGAGGACTTGAATGCAGTTAGTTAAATATTATATTCATTTAAAAGGCATACATTCATCCAATTATTGAAATTACACAGAGAAATTTAAATCTTTTAAAGTCACTCTATAGATAGCCATTTTATAGCCGGCTATATATTTTTAGTATTGCTAAATAAACAAATATGGTAAGTTATGAAAAATACTGTATGTATGTACCTTTAAATTCTGTAATTCTATAGACTCAAACCCTCAGTCTAAAAAGGGCCGTTTTAAGCAAGCACACATGAAGTATTGGAACAGGCTTTAAGATGGTCATGTAGATTCCCCTAAGGGAAAGTGGGGAGTGCGAGTCGACAAGGGCACGCTATCTAAATTAATGACACCCAACTGCAGTTGAGTCACAGCCTGTTCAGAAACCACACTCAGTCTCATTTACACATGGCAGCCTTGCCTTCTCATTCTGCATCTCTCTCACTCCTTTTCGTCCTTCCTTACTTCCTTTCTTTAACTCTCCTTCCATACACAGTCCCTCCTTCCCACTTAACGTTAAAAGCATCGTTGTGAGGTCTGGCCTCATTTCACTCATCCTCGTTTCAACACTAATAAAACCACACCATATGAAATTCTCTCTAATTTTACGATTCAGTTGCGACGTGCATAACAATGAGCAATAATCCTTTAAGTCGGAAAATTGGCAAGAATTAACCAGAGCCGCCTGGAACTCTATTGGTGTTGTGATGGGGTAAATGTGAGAGATTAAATTCACTTGTTTTGGTTTTTTTTGTTTATTTGTTTGTTTGTTTTAGATTTCAAAAGACCATTAATTTTTCACACTTTAATTTCATGAGCATTATTTTAGAACAAAATCTTGGGTGAACAAAACATAAACTCATTAGTTAGTTCACCAGGAAAGACAAAGCTCTAGTGTGCTGCCCAATCACGAAAGTCCAATTAACGCGACAAAAAAAAAAGTGGCAACTAATGTGATTTAATTCAAGTATGACGAGCTTCGTGCATTAATACGGATAATAATATGGGAATAAGAGTGTCCACTGGACTGGCAAATTTAAGTTTTTATCCTTTCCTGAAAATGTCTCTGGTGATGAAGCATCATGTTTGAATAAAGTCTTTGGCTAAGCATTTCAGCTATGAACTGTGATGTTTCGTTGCCACATGTTAAAACAAACAAACAAACAAACAAACAAACAAACAAAATGTTATTTGAGTCTGGCTAGCATCTTCAATTTCCTTTTCTTGTATTAGAGCTACAGTAAATAAAGCTGCGTTGACGCCATGTAGTAATTACCGTAATTGCGAGATTCTGACTTGTAAAGAGTGTTCACGTCCTTGTAGAACTTGTAATTACAACTTGTCATTTTCTGAGAGCTCCAACTTATACCACCTGACCACTACAACGTTATGCGGAAACACTCAAAATGGCAGCTGTTTTTAAAAATATATTTTGAAAATATATATTGTTTAATTTTTCATACTGATATTACTGTTATTATTATTTTATTATTGTTGTTGCTTGTTTAGGTTTGCAACAATACATTATCAACATCTGCGTTAATTAATAAACAAAACGTTATTGTTACCTGATGCACTTTTTGTGTTAGCATAAAATAGCATAAAAATGTGATTTAATGTTATAATTATGTATTTAATAGTTGTCAACTACATAATCTCAAACGCATTCATTTTGGTGTACAGAAATACATAATTCCGGCTCAGAGTAGAACGTCCAGGTTGTCATCTAGTAATTACGGTCATTCCAACATGGCGTGAACACAGCATAACAGGTTTTGTGCTACACTGTTCTGTATATCGCTGTATTTTCCTCAGTTTCCACATCTCTTTGTATTCCTGATTCAATCCTGGAAAGATTGTTTGTCATCCGTTTAAGCCAACTTAGAGTATATGTCTAGTAAAAATATGAAAATATATGAATGTATATGAAAATATATGAACCAACTGGAGCATGTTAATGTTTAACAACCATATCAAATGAAATGTTTTCCTTGGGAAAGTTAATCTGGTCTTTGGATGAGTCATGTAAAAAAAAAAAAAAAAAGGCAATTGTTATATACTAAACCTGCTTGTCTGCCAGGTAACTGTGAACGAATAACTGATACTTAATCTACCTCTCGGGCTTGCGATTTATTCACCCCAATAGTTATAGTATTAGGTTTAAATACTAAATTTGTATTCATTCTGTTTTATATTAGACAGCTCATCCTCTGCACGATGAGCACCAAGACTACTTCTGCCACACCACACCCACAGCTATGATCTTTTGTGTTACGTTCGTACTTGAATTATAATCACAGAAAATAAGGCCTAAAATCAATATCTCAATATTTTCTTCCAATATCATGTGTATTTTCAAGGTTCTAACTTGAGAATTCAACTATTACCTTATAAGCATTACCTTGAATATTTATGCAATGCTAGACATGAACATGAGAGGTCTGGGAGGAAGAAAATGAGGACAGATATAACAGGATTAATAAGTTCTATGGAATGGAAGCTTAAGTGTTCAGATTTGCGCTTGGACATGTGAGGTCTCGTACTGTCTGAGCCTGAGAAAATGTAACTACATTCACATCTCTGTTCTGAAGATATAATCATCATTATAATTCTTGTACGTAATGTCACAGTTTGCTCTTTTTCTCTCTCTAGAAAATGTAGATATGATTAGTTTGGGTGGGGATGCTTTAACTGCAATAGCAGGAAAATACAACGCCAGGTACCCTGAGTTTACTTAAATTTAATGTACATGTTTGCACTTGCATTAGGATCACAGTCAATAGGGTTTAAAATCAATATAAATGTTAAAAAAAATATTTAGTTATTCATGTTCATTTGAAAAAAAAAAGAACCTTTATGTTAGAAAAATATTATTAATACTGTTGTATATACTGTTTAAAAAAATACAGTGGGTTGTTTTGACCTGTGCAGAACATGCAGGTTAAATACAGATGTGCAAATGAGGTTGTTCATCTTCCAAGGTTCAGAGATCAACACGCCCCATGGCATCACCAATAAAACCTTCACCACTGCAACAACATCAGTCATCCAATGACCTGCAACCCCTAGGGCCCTCTCTCTCCCTCTCTCCCTCTCTCTCATTTACAAAAGACCATAAACAAAGCTTGGACATGATGGATCGATATTCGATGGTTAGTCGTTTCACTACAGAAGAAGAGCATTAAACATTGATGTGGCCTCAGCTATGATCGATACAGTGGTCCTCTTCACACAATTACAAGTCTACACACACACACACACACCACACACACACACACACACACACACACACACACACTCACACAAAACTGTACAAAGTGGCTGCAGTCCAGCCAATACTCCATGTGACACATCATGAATTAAATTTAACAAACACGTTGATGGGAATGAGCTCTTTACACACCCACACACACTCATCAGTGATAAGCTTTTTAAGACAAGCTATATTAACCCCCATATTATGTTGGGGAAAAAGGTAACATCCTTACATGACTTCCACAGTTTAAATACACACAAAAACAGCAAAGAACAGCTTAAAACAGTAAACCTTTATCACCGACAAGCCATAAGAAGAAATATTTGCATATAAGATCATGACCCTAAATGAGAAAAGTCAAAAAATATCAAAGATAAAAAGAATGATTAACCAGTATTTCAGACATCTCAAATGTGGAAATGGATCAAATTGACCCATAACATAATAGGTTGGTTCAAGTCTGCACAAAATAACTAATTGGATTTTCTTTCTTTCTTTCTTTCTTTCTTCTCTCTCTCACTCTCTCTCTCTCTCTCTCTCTCTTTCTCTCAGTATTTCCTAAGCAAATATGAAGTAGTAACAAATACACACATGGAAACAATGTAATGCCAATGATGTTTGTTCATCATTCACAAGGCTTTTCTAAACAAGAATGCATGCACACACACACACCCACACATGTACAATATATTAGGTCTGTCAAAATGAAATTTTTCTTCTCTAATACTCTTCAACTGTTCATATTTGCAAATTAAATAACACAAACACCACATTTATTCCACAGCGCTGCTTAATTCTGGATTCTGATTGGTCTGAAGGTGTTGATCGGTTTTCTATAACAGAATGCCTCGGACAATAAGTGTTGGCCATAAGGTCAATAACAGGCTTATATTAATGTCTCATCTCCATGCCTGAAACAACAAATAGAGAAACATACATGACAGCAGACAATATTTCCTTTTTATGATATTGTTTTATTACTGAAGGAAAATTCCACCCACACTAAACATGTTGATATTCTAATATTTGTGACTATTGTTAAACTAATAATGTTTAATAATTCTGCTGCTACTTTGTTTGTTGGTGTTGTATTGTTATTATTCCTGTAAGAACTGAGCAGCGTGTGTTACTCTGAACTCACAAGGGGATATTAGCTAATGTAGTTAAAATAGAGTTTAATAGACAAAACATTTGAACCATAAACATAACAAAGGATTATGGTCTGGTTTTACTGCTTGCTTTGAGAAATACAAACCAGCAAGTGCTTCTTTTCTCACTCTGAATTTTCCATTGTAAATGTATTGGGAACAGCAAATGCTGGATTCAAAGTCCCAGAATGCAATGCAGCTATAGAGCACTGAGTTAGGGGGCATGGTAAGCTAGTTAGCAGTCTATGAGATGACAAGCCTGAAGGCAGTGATTGCGTTATTAGCATGTAAGTTGAACTGTATTTATTTGAACAGAGTGTATAGATGAGTAGGTACTCAAGCATTAAAGTGCCGCTGTATTAGTCTCTTTAGGTGTAATGACTAATTCCTACTGGTGCCACTAGTCGAAGAGCATTGTGGGTAATGTATGTCAACCAAAGTGAAAACAGACCAATGAATTCAATTCTAAATTTCATTATAAAATAAGCCTTAGATACTACTGAAGATCACATCCATCTGTCCATTCATCCATTTTCCAGGGTTACGGGGAGCCTGGAATCTATTCCAAGGAACTCGGGGCACAAAGCGGGGGACACCCTGGATGGGGTGTCAACTCATCGCAGGGCACAATCAAATGCACACACTACGGACAATTTGGAAATGCCAATAAGCACACAGTGCATGTCTTTTTCAAACTAACTGTTCCTCAGTGGTGGAATGAACTTCCAACCTCAATCCGGACAGCAGAATCTGTCACCATCTTCAAGAAACAGAAACATGGATGCAGCAGGAGAATGGAGGAAACGCAGAACCCGGAAGTCGACGCCAACCGTCCCCGCTATGGAC
The DNA here is from genome assembly GCF_023375685.1 of Ictalurus furcatus. NCBI lineage: Eukaryota > Metazoa > Chordata > Actinopteri > Siluriformes > Ictaluridae > Ictalurus > Ictalurus furcatus. The sequence goes on from NC_071274.1 coordinate 14,159,930, forward strand.
TCAGTCCACTTCCCACAATGGACATTTATGGAGCTTCCTGATCCATTTGACGGATTTTTTGGTGCCCCAGAATATTTCCTGGTAGACTGTCAATTCTATTTCTCCAGCCTGTCAGACCCTAAGCCAGAGGAGAAGCAATGGCTCCGATTCATGTGGTCCCGGTTCTTTGGACCGGCCCGTCAATGGGTGCAGCTCAAACTGGATAAGCACTGTAGGAACCTGGACAGTGTAGAACAGTTTGTGGGGGAATTCATGATGCAATTCGGGAGTCCGGAGGCGAAGGACGAGCTAGAACAACTTCTCAGGGGGGTAAGTCTGGCAGGCAAACCTGCCCTGCCGTTTACCCACTACTACAGGCAAACTCATGCAGAGCTCAACTCTGAAATCCAAGTCAAGTCTCAAGTCCCTGAAATGCAAGTCAAGTCTCAAGTCCCTGAAATCCAAGTCAAGCCTCCAGTCCCTGAAATCCAAGTCAAGCCTCCAGTCCCTGAAATCCAAGTCAAGCCTCCAGTCCCTGAAGTCCAAGTCAAGCCTCCAGTCCCTGAAGTCCAAGTCAAGCCTCCAGTCCCTGAAGTCCAAGTCAAGCCTCCAGTCCCTGACGTCCAAGTCAAGCCTCCAGTCCCTGACGTCCAAGTCAAGTCTCCAGTCTCTGACGTCCAAGCCAAGTCTCCAGTCTCTGATGTCCAAGCCAAGTCTCCAGTCCCTGAGGTCCAAGTCAAGTCTCCAGTCCCTGAGGTCCAAGTCAAGTCTCACGTCCCTGAGCTCACGTCCAAGCCTGCTGATCCAGTTGACCAAGCTCCGCTAATATCTAAGCCTAACGACCAAATTCTGCTCACGCCCAAGTCTACCGACACGACCACCCCAGTTCTGCCAAAGCCAGAGTTTGCTGAAACAAACAACCAAGCTCTGCTCATGTTCCCGTCTGATGACATGACCCACCAAGTTCTGCTCACGCCCGAGTCTGCTGACACGCACAGCCAAGTTCTGTTCACGCCCCAGTCTGCTGACACGCACAGCCAAGTTCTGCTCACGCCCGAGTCTGCCGACACGCACAGCCAAGTTCTGCTCACGCCCGAGTCTGCTGACACGCACAGCCAAGTTCTGTTCACGCCCCAGTCTGCTGACACGCACAACCAAGTTCTGTTCAGGCCCCAGTCTGCTGACACGGCCACCCAAGCTCCGCCCATGCCCAAGGTTCACCTGGTGACCTCAGAGCCTCAGCCTCCCTGGTCAGCTGTGGATGTCGCTCAGCCTCCCTGGTCAGCTGTGGACGTCGCTCAGCCTTCCTGTTCAGCTGAGGTTGTCGCTCAGTCTTCCTGTTCAACTGTGGACGTCGCTCAGTCTTCCTGTTCAGCTGTGGACGTCGCTCAGCCTTCCGGCTCCATGGCAAACATCGTTCCCCCCTACTGCTTCGAGGAGACCCACGCTCCTCTCCCTGGCCGCACGGAGACCCACGCTCCTCTCCCTGGCCGGACGGAGACCCACGCTCCTCTCCCTGGCCGCACGGAGACCCACGCTCCTCTCCCTGGCCGCACGGAGACCCACGCTCCTCTCCCTGGCCTTACAGGGGACTTCGCTCTGCCTTCCAGTTCAGCTGGGGACGTCACTCCGCTTTCATGCTCCGACGAGGACGTCGCCCTGCTTCCCTGCTCTGCTGAGTACAGTGCTCTGCCTACATGCTCCGCCGAGGACGTCGCTCCGCTTTCATGCTCCGCCGAGGTCGTCGCTCTGCCTCCCTGCTCGGCTGAGGTCGTCGCTCTGCCTCCCTGTTCGGCTGTGGACGTCGCTCTGCCTTCATGTTCCGCCGAGGACTTCGCTCAGTCTGCCTGCCCTGCTGTGAACGTCGCTCAGCCTCCCTGTTCAGCCGAGGATGTCGCTCCGCTTTCATGCTCCGCCGAGGACTTCACTCAGCCTGCCTGCCCGGCTGTGGATGTCGCTCAGCCTCCCTGTTCAGCCGAGGATGTCGCTCCGCTTTCATGCTCTGCCGAGGACTTTGCTCAGCCTGGCTGCCCGGCTGTGGATGTCGCTCTGCCTTCATGCTCCGCCGAGGACTTCGCTCAGTCTGCCTGCCCTGCTGTGAACGTCGCTCCGCTTCCCTGTGCCGCCAAGAACACCGTGCAGTTTCCTGGCTCTGCTTGGGACATTCAGCCCAGGAGGCCGGGGCCGCCAATGAAATGGGATGACTCATGGCACTCCGGGAGAAGTGCCTTTGGGGGGGGGTTCTGTCATGATTCCCCCTTGAAGCAGCGTGCTCTAAGCGCGAATGCGCGAGCACCTGCTTTTCCGTTGTTGACCGTAGTGACATCTGGATACGTGTGTTTTGTTTATGTTTCTGTCATGTCTCCTCCCTGTTCTGTCATTGGCTGGGATTTCACGTGGGTCTGTATTGCTCTCAGCTGCTAGCAGTTTAGACGCTGATCATGTGCGCATATATACCGCGCGCCTCCCAGCACACAACGCGGAAGATTATCATAGAGTTAGTTTAGTTCGTATCGTAGTCATAGTCACGTTCCATGTTTAGAGTTAGTTCGCGCTGGATTATCCGCTTCCAGTTCCTCGTCATAGTTCGTTTCTCGTTTTGTTTATCGACCCTGTTTTCCGTGACCACGACCTAGATTCCAGCCTTGCCCCTTGTATGCCTGTTTGCCAATCGCCTGACCTCTTGCATGTTTGCGGATTACGTTTTGGATCACGTTTTGGATCACGTTTTGGATTTGTCTGCCTGTCTCTCTTTCAAATAAACAACTGTTCATCCTGCACTTGCATCCGTCCTATCTCTGCTCCGTCACGATTCGTGACACTCCACGCATGGTGGAGGTGGGATTCGAACCCCCACCCCCAGAGGTGTGAGGCAAACCCCCTGAAAATCACATATTAATTAAAATTATTGATATGCAAGCCATTATGGGTGGATTTTTCCTTTAAGATGCTTTAAAGCAATGCTCTGCAGACAGGTCCAAAAGTGTGAGGCCACTACCCAGAACTGTTTCGTTTTTCTTCATCTGTTATCAAATATCTAATACAAATATTTAGTGAGTTGATATTTCTTATTATAGAATGTGTTATAATGGAACAGTAACCACAGTTCTCACTCTTGCTCGCTCATTTCAGAAACCTCTTTATCCTGGTGAAGGTCACAGTGGATCCTAAGCCAATCCCATGAACACTGGGCACGAGGTGAGAATTCAACCTGGATAGGACACAAGCTACGCACACACTCATTTAGAGGAGCCAATAAATCTACTAGCATGTTTTTGGGTGGTGAAAGGAAACCGGAGAACTCAGAAGGAACCCATGTGAACACTGGAAGAACATGAAGAAAATTCCACATAGACAAGATGCAAGAATGATGAAACATGGTCTGGGAAATAAATTATAGGTTATGACTGGGGAAATAAGACAAGTGGGAGGAAATTCATACTGCATGCACTGCATATTATAGATGTGATATTAGGGACAGGGTAGTTTAAGAGTGTATGCTCGTAAATTTTCCATAGCCTTTAGAGATGAATGGTCTTACACACACACACACACACACACACACACACACACACACACACTTAACACCTCCTTTCATACCCGCTCCTCATACTGACAGGGTGAGAATTAATTCTGACGTGGGTGTTTGAGTGAGAGTGTGTGTGTGCGTGTGTCTGTGTGTGTGTGTGTGTGTGTGTGTGTGTGTGTGTGTGTGAGAGAGAGAGTGAGAGAGAGAGAGAGAGAGAGAGCTAGAAAGCTGATGCTTGGCCTTCCTAAGAATAGAAGGGATGTCCCAGATGGGGAAGACTGGCATTGAAAGTCTGTATGGACCAGGCAAATCAATATGGAAGTAAAAGGGAGGGAGTGTGTGTCAGAGAGTGAAGAACAGGCAAGAATGCAAGTATGACTCACAAACAGGCTAAAAAAAAAAAAAAAACTTCTTGCTCTTCTTCAGTTTGGCAGATAGGGATAATAAATACAACAGCAGACAGAATATTAAACAGAAAATTATATTACAGAACAATAACAACCAAGTTAGACCAAATCAACCATTCAGAGGTTGATTTTGACATTTCTAGATGATTAATTTATGCCCTGTCTGTCCAGTACCCAATGAGGTTTTATTTCACCATTTATCAAAAAGTAATAAGTTGATGCTTGTTATTCAGGAATACATTATTTACAAGTGACATCAATCATTTTAGCTGTTAGGAAAATCTTCTTATGAATAGGCAGTGGTGTAGCTAGGGAGGTGGACTGCAGGTTTGAATACCTTGCAACCCCACCCCACCTCCCATCCTGATAGATTATTTTTCCACTTCCAAATGCCTACTCGTGGATGGTTAACATAACACACATACAGTGCAGCTCATTATTTATACCTGTAATGATCATCATTATGGTGCAATTACTGCACAAACATGGTGTTCAATGTCAACTAACATGCTTTGTGCAGTAATTGCACTGTAACAATGTTCATATAATTACAATTCCATATATAACCTCCCCGGACATTTAATTAATGTGTCCAATAGTTTGTTTAATCATATCTTATTGGCTCCCAGCTGAACAGGATTATCGGAAATCATGTCCCCGTTTCTGTTTGAAAACTAGATTCTAGACTAGAAACTAGGGCATAGCGATATAGAGATTGTTGTAATGTAAGCAGCCTATGAGTTAACACTAGTTAGGATAGTGGTAATGTAGCTAGACTTCCACTAGGTGAGCTGTTTATAAAGAATGACTGTTATTGAGGTTCCATTTTTCTCTCTACTGTGAGCACTAATTAGGGCTCTTTTTGGGTGATGCAACAAGGCTCTGTTGCAAGCCTGTGTATGTGAATGCGTTGCTCGGACACCTTAGATAAAGTTACCTTCGAGTATAATGTTGTTGCATGGTTCTTTTTAGAGTAGAAGTTACCACAGAGATGACACCCCATGAAGTACAGGTTTAGCTAACGCAGGAAGAGAAAAGAATTCCAGGTTTCCACCCTATTATTAGTGTATTAATTGTAATATTTTAATGGAACTCCCATAAAGGTATTTTCTGGCAACACTAGTAATATGCTAAGATTGTACCTTAAATGATTAAACAACAAATTCATGACATCACCGCTCCCACTACTGTCTGGCATCCACCCAAAAAGCAAGCCCGCATCAGGCTTATCAGTTTAATTATACAAATAACGCAGTGTTTAAATTTAGTATAATTTCTCATCCCTTGCTGAAACTAATTCCTGGTTACACGGATGCTCCGCAGAAAACAGACTGAAAACACAAACCTAATTATGAGTATTGATAAGCTGGGATTATTAATAATTAACAGTTCTGCAATCAGTTACTGACAAGTGGATCTTTATGGAAACGCCACATAGACTAATGTTGCTTCTCTCTTTTCCTCACTCCCTCTCAAGGGGTAGAATTACACAACAGGTTAACAATGGGGTTTGCTCAAATAATTTTAGAGGAGACATGGCAAAGAGAACAAAAGGTCACCCGAGTGGATGTGGAGAATGCTCCTAGTGAATACAGAAATATATTTTTTGCTTGGCTGGGTAAAATATTTGCAATTTTTATGACCAAGCACTACATACTCCTAAAAAAAAAAAAAAGCGGGGGGGGAGTACAAACAAGCTAACAACTTCCTCTCTTTCAAAGATAAAACGTGAAATACAGTCATGAGTATAATGAACATGAATGAGGTGTATTATTTACTCTGTCATTGTTTTTTTCTCCAGAATGCTTTTGGAGGAGAAATTAAAAGTAGACTAAGCACACATTGTTCAATCAAAGTACAACGTACACAAAAGAACAGATACCAGAACTGCAAATTTAATTTAATTTAATTTTTTTTTTTAACTAAATGCCTCCATCACAGACATTTAAACCACCCCACACACCCCTCACACAAACTCTTCACCCTCCTGCCGTTCGAAAGGTACTGAAGCATTCGGACCCTCGCAGCCAGACTGTGTAACAGCTTCTTCCCCCAAGCCATCAGACTCTTCAATACTCAGACATAGGACTGACAACACACACACACCCACACACTCATACTGAACTGAATACCATCCCAGTCCCCTTGCAATTTTTGCACATTTCTGTATTGACTACCTGCCTTTTTGCTGCTACTGTATTATAAACATATAGTATTTAAATTCTTGTCACTACTATACTCTTTACCTGGCTGCTACCACAATAACAGCTATGTCCATTTATGTTATAAGCTTATCTGCTGAATACTAGTATAAAATATATAAAATATAATAGTATTTTATGTTTACATTCACAGAATTTTTATTATATTGTTACTCTTTTGCACTGTTATATCCGACACTTCCACACTAAAACTGTGTACTGGTCGACACTATGCTGTTTCTTACTGTGCCTGGTGTCCTGTTTTAGTACTTACTGTACTGTCTTGTGTTGTTTGCACACATTTGCACGTACACTTTATGTAGAAATGTGTCAGTCCTATTTAGTTCTGTATCGTCTTTTGTAGTCTTGTGTTGTTTTATGCAGCACCCTGGTCCTGGAGGAACGCTGTTTCATTTCACTGTGTACTCTACCAGCTGTACATGGTTGAAATGACAATAAAGTCACTTGACTTGAAATGGTTACAGCTTTTCTGTTTGCCACGTTTGGTATTCGAAGGACCTAATGATTTAATACATTTCCCTGTTGAGCTATTGATAGCTTTGAACCCTCCCACCTAATATCGCAAACAGCTGTCACTGATGCTCATACAGTAGATGTATGCCAAGTTCACAAATTCAATTATTACAAAGGATCTACTATATGATAGCTAATTGCTTATCTAAGTGGCAGACATTTTATTCAAATGGTAAAAGATGCTTCTACCACAGTATTAAAAGTCGATGTCTCTTAATGACCAATTCCTGTCCCAATTTGTACATTCCTCTAAGTCTAAGCTTCATCATCACTAGTTCTTTCAGTAAAAAAAGAGAATCATTTAATGTATTTCAGTCTAACATGGTGTTATCTCATTTGCGAAATCCAATTCTAAAAACACTTATATTTGTTTTTTTAGAAACACTTAACATTCACACACCTGTGCTTGTGTGTGCGTGTGGCTGTGTAGATGAACTTGTTGCCATCAGAGCTGCTTTGTGACTTGGGAAACCTTGAATCTTGTCCAACACACACTCTACACCCAAACCACTGATGAGCTACTGCGATACACACGCTTACACACACGCAATCAGTTTCCTCCCAACAGGTGCAGAATGTCAAAGTACCCTCAGAGAGTCTCCCCGGAGACACACACACACACACACACACACACACACACACACAGAGAGAGAGAGAGTGTGTCACTGCTAGGAGATGATGGGAGACGATTTGCATGCATTAACATTGCATTAGAGTGCAGAGTGATCTTTAGGAGCACGAGTGTCATCTTTAATTCATCGCCAGGCATCCATACGCTTCACACACACACACACACACACAAAGAGTGGGGGTGTTATGGGGGGGGGGGGGGCAGAATGAGTGTGTTAAAGGGTGTGCAATAAGGTGTAAGACAAGTGTGTGAATGAGTGAGTGAGCGAGAGTGTGTGTGGTGGGGGGTATTTGAACTGCATAAACTAAAGCCCAATCACTGATTTTCAAGTCTGCCTCACAGTCCACTTTGTAATTTATGCTGTGAGAGAGAATAATGTGAGACAGCATAATTTACAAAGTGGACTGTGAGGCAGACTTGAAAATCAGTGATTGGGCTTTAGTTTATGCAGTTCAAATACCCCCCACCACACACACTCTCACTCACACACGCACACACACACACACAAACTATTATTACCATTATATTACTGTAATATAAATCAGGGGTTCTGAAACTTTGCAGCTAAGAACAGCTTTACAATTGAGGCCAAATGTTTACATACTGTACACCTAGGCTAATCATATTCAGTTTTGTTCATTTCATGTTACCATACCTCATTCCACTCACTCATACTGTACCTCCATTAGTTTTACATTACAGAGGTAATCAATTCGAGACAGATTTAATTTATTTCAGCTTTAATTCACTATATCAAAATTCTAGTTGGTCAAAAGTTACAAAGTAACACCAATAAAAACACGTTCACTGTCTCAGTCAGTCAGTTATTAGCAGCCTTTTGGAGGAGTGTTCTCTGGTCACATGAAACAAAATGTTAAGTTTGGCCATAATGATGAGCCGTTTAATCCAAAAGACACCATCCTGACTGTGAAGCATGGTGATGGCAGCGTCATGATGTGGGGGTGTTTTGCTGGAAAAAGCCCCCACCCTAACCACACCCCTTTTCTGCCGCTTTTCACCTTCATAAAATGGTCATGAAAATACCAATATATATGCCCCACACACCAACACTGTTATCTTATGCCTTATGACCACAAACCTACTTCTGTAAGTCACTCTGAATACTGCCAAATGCCATAAATGGAAATGGAAATTATGTCTCTTTAGTCGGTGTCTCAGTAAACACCTTATGCTCATATACTGTATATTCCACGATAACTTTTCAGCCAAGCTCATTCTGGTGTTTATGCATAGTGATGTTAAAACAAGCCTTTTGGTTTTCAGGCTTGTTTTTGATGACACACTTAGTATGAAGTGGTAGAGGAATATGTAAAATGGATGGTGCGCTTTATTCCCAGTCTTTGGCACCCTGGGTGGGTTTGATTCACAGTAATTCATCTTTTTTCCCTTCTGAAGATGTATTCCCTTCTAAAGATTCAGTGTGTATGTCTGTGTTCGTGTGTGTGTGTGCATACACAAGGGTGTAAATCTAAGGGGAAGCCTGGTAGTTATATAAGTCCTGAATCAGAGCAGAGGCAGGAGTGTGTGAGCATGTGCTCAAGGGGGATTGTGTGTGTGTGTGTGTGTGTGTGTGTGTGTGTGTGTGTGTGTGTGTGTGTGTGTGTTGACAAGATGCATGTTGATTGGTCCCTCAGTGCACCCATTAAAATATGAACTGGTAATGAATTGTTGGATTCCCTCGACTTCCTTGTTAAGGAATGGACCAATGAGAACGCAGCATGATGTGCAGTAATCTCCAATTAAATGCCCAATTAAAGCAAACTCTTTTTGTTCATTTTCGGAAAGAGAATGATCATCACTTTTCAAGCATTGTAGGGTGGATTAAACTATAGCTTAAGAACTGTGTTTCCAAGTTAGAATCACTGCAATTTAGTATTCTGTCTAAAGCCATGCCCCTAAAACACAAGGCTAAAACACAACACATAGGCTCAGAAGTTTACATGCTATTACAAGAGGGCGAGATTCCGGAATTGATGGCCAACATGATTATCCATCCATCCATCTTCTACCGCTTACTCCTTTTCAGGGTCACGGGGAACCTGGAGCATATCCCAGGCAGCATTGGGCACAAGGCGGCGTACACCCTGGACAGGGTGCCAGTCCATCGCAGGGCACAATCACATACACACTCACACACCCATTCATACACTACGGACACTTTAGACACGCCAATCAGCCTACCATGCATGTCTTTGGACTGGGGGAGGAAACCGGAGTACCTGGAGGAAACCCCCGCAGCACGGGGAGAACATGCAAACTCCGCACACACATGGCCCTGGCGGGACTCGAACCCCGGACGCTGGACGTGTGAGGCGAACGTGCTTGTCCTTATTACTTAATGGTGATTGATATGTTTTGTTTGCTCTCATCTATATAGCTCTGGGAATATATAGTGCTCTGACATAAAAATCGCTGACCTCACTTTAAAAATGTATTAAATTACTGTATATTATATATACAGTATGTAATAAATGCAATATTATAAGATCAGGTTGATATGATGGCATTTATTGATACGGTCAATGGACAGACATAGCACATGGTTAATCCTATTTTTCCCCCATTTTCTCCCATTTTAGTCACCTGTCACCAATTCCCGCCCTCAAGCAGTTAGTAAGTTGGGAGAGTGATCTTTTTAGTATCTGTTTTTTTAGTATCTTTTTTACCAACTGCTCATGCTGCATCACAGGGCAGCATAATGTAGTCAGAAGAAAGCACTATCTGCCTACATCTATATGCACTATCTGCATACATGAGCACACAGACCCACATGATTGGCTAATGTAACTGTGATTGACAGGGCAAAGAGAGCATGCCGTCCCTCCCTGCTGAAATAAAAGAAACATTCACAGAAATTCTAATGTTTTCCACTAAAAATACCATTACAAACCATTATCTAACAATTACCATTATTGGTCTTAATGGTATCCACTAGACATAACATGCCACCAATAGAAGGCAACAAATTACCAGTAAAGACCCACAGGGACCATTACAGTTTCCATTAAAATCAATACAATTCCAATTATAACCATTAAAACCATCACAAATTCTAGGAGGGTTTCTATTGTTTTCTTGTTTTTTGTTATTTTATTGTTCATTTTTTCAGCAGGGCTCCCACCGATAGAGCACGGCCAATTTTGCTCCCTTAGTTACTGTCCACAAATAGTTGTGACATCATTACCATGTTAATTCTTGAAATTTCTCATTAACCAATATCTGATACTGCCTTAAAATGTCCAGTCCCTACTGTACTTTAATGCAAATTTATAAAGATATCTCAAATGCATGGTCTGGGAAAAGCTATCACTGCCACTGAAATCTGGCACCAAAAAAAAGACGATTAAAAAAAACAACAACAACAAAAAAAGTTTTGTTTTTTGAAAAGTTATGATTTTTTTTCTGCCTATAACATACTTTGACTAAAAACAAAACAAAACAAAAAAAACACGAATATATTTCACAATAACTATGTGGATTTTTTGTGTTTTTTAATCATAAGTTTAGGCTTTCTACACAGATCATGTTGAGTAAGGAGCCAGTTTAACACAGTCAGTCTGCATTAAAGATGTTTAAAACCTCCTTGCTAGCAGAGTGTGACTTCCTCATACAATGAATCAGGCTTATATTGCAGCACCTATAGCATACATAATCCTAATCTATTCAGTCTGTAATCAGATACCAGTTGTAAAAATGCCCTGCAATCGGAATGGAAATTTTTAATGCAATCTATTTTTCCCTTTGGAGAATAACCTACAGTAAACGTAAACCGCCTGAAGTTCCACACTCGATTCATCTATTGCCGCATCCACAGGCACACCATCAGCCTCCATCCCCCATCCAGCCAGGGAACGGCACATAATTAAGCTGGGAGCATGGAAGGAAAACTGCCGTTTAAACCCATAACTCATCCCCTGCGCATACACACCGAAGATCTCATAAACTCAAGTATGATTTTTAAACTGTCACCTGTGCAATATGCATTCAGGAATCCAATCGCCACTTAAATGCATGAGTAGCTATTTATGCTAAAGGAATTCCATGAAACACTTTATATGACTGTACTGTAATTCACACTGGTGCAGTGTGTTCACTGGGTGTGTACTTCGGCAGCCTCACACAGGGTTAGCTTAATGCTAAAAGGCAATTGGACACACTGAAATATTTCAAATGGATCCAATTCCTTAAGCAGCACTTTAAGATCTCATGTGCTTTAATAAAGTTGTTTCAGGTGCTTCTGTAATCTCAGATAAAACAGGAACAATGATCATCTATAAGTGTAAGTGTGTGTGTGTGTGTGTGTGTGTGTGTGTGTGTGTGTGTGTGTGCCCGCATGTTCTTTTGATGTTAACGAAACACAAACGCCCCTATGTTTTACCTGTGAGCAATCAACACAGCCCTGTCATCCTCTTGGCAAAGAATATCAAATTGTTTTTGTCATCACCCTGAGTTGCTCACTATAGCAAAATCCAGGAAGAATTAGATCACACACACACACACACACACACACACAAACATATGAGTGTATGCACTACTTTGAAGGCTCTGGCTGATGACATCATCAGCATGTGGCACAGATGAATCATGAAATAACTGTAATAGGGTTATGTGAGGATGCTGTTCTCATCAGTTAGTGTGTATAATCAGAGTCCAAATTCATCCATATAATTTCCATATCGCTTATCCTACACAGGGTTGCAGGGGAACCTGGAGTCTATCCCAGGGGACTCTGGGCATAAGGCGGAGGACACCCTGGAGGGGGTGCCAACCCATCGCACACACATTCACACACTATGGACAATTTTAGAGATGCCAATCAGCCTACAGTGCATGTCTTTGGACTGGGGGAGGAAACCGGAGTACCCGGAGGAAACCCCCGAAGCACGGGGTGAACATACAAACTATAAATATACAAACTAAAAAATACAGTGGTCTGGATTTCAGCACTTCAAACTGAGAACACAGCAAATACTGTAGAACTGATTATTGTATGAATAAAGAAAAAATTGTCTGTAGTTCAACAACTTAAATTTTTAAACAAGAACCATCATGGTTCTTTAGCAGATCCTTTGTTATTGCTTACTCCATCACAAGCATCTATGTAAATTATTCAGCTGAAGGCAGTACCTTCTGAAAATATAGAGGTAACAGTTTTCACAGACTTTCACAGATTTCCCCTGTGACTGCTGTGGACTGCTAAACACACAGTAGGTACTCTAAGATTTGCACTTCCCAAAAACGCTCTCGCTTCAGTGGATAATCTTATCTGAATACGGCAGACTTATAAGTATATAAGAACTACTGCTGTAATGATGTGTTCATCCTAGGACTCTTATTCACAATATATTCACACTGAACATCCTTTCACAACAATTAGTACTGTTGACTTTACAATATACGGCTGCTGAAGAGTAATGGTTTATAATCGCAGTAATCAGTGTCAACAAGAAGAAGATGGCTTCCCTTTTGAGTCTGGTTCCTATCAAGGTTTCTTACTCATGCCGTCTGAGGGAGTTTTTCTTTGCCAATGACGGCTCTGGTTTGCTCATTAGTGAGAAATCTACAACTAGATTTCTACAACTAGATTTCTCTAAAGTTGCTTTGTGACAATGTCTACTGGTAAAGATGCTATGCACATAATTGGACTGAACTGAATAGCTTTTTTTTTTTTTGAGGGGGGTGTTAATTGATTAATTTTGCAGACACTTTAATCCAAAGCGACTTACAAATGAGGAACTACAAGCAAAGCAATATATAAAGTGGAGAACAGCAGAAGTAATGCTACCATGCAAGACCTTTAAGTGAGTGCTAGAGGAGCAAAATGCACAGAGTAGAGGTGTAAGAGCCAGTGTAAGTGCAGATTTATTTATTTATTTATTTATTTATTTTAGTTAAGTGTTCACAGAAGAGATGGGTTTTGGGCGTTTTTTGAAGATAGTGACGGATTCTGCTGTCCAGATTGAGGATGGAAGTTCATTCCAGCACTGAGGGACAATCGGTTTGAAGGTTCTAGAAAGAAATCTCAAGCCTAACTGAGTAGGTACTACCAGGCATCGGTCATTAACTGATCTCAGGTTGTGGAAGGGAACATAAACCTGTTCCAGACAAGGTCTTGTACTGTACCTGAGCATCAATGCCTTGAATTTGAATACAGGAAGCCAGTGGAGGGAGACGAAGAGGGGTATGATGTGGATCATTTTGGGCTGGTTGAAAACAAGGCGTGCTGCTGCATTCTGAATCATCTGAAGGGATTTTATGGAGCTGGCTGGGAGGCCTGGGAGTAGTGCGTTGCAGTAGTCCAGTTTTGAAAACACAAGAGCCTGGGCTTTATGGCTTAAAGACAGTTTAATCTGTCTTCAAGCCATAAATTAATCATCAAAGTTTATTATTAAATGGTGACTGTTGTTGCCATTCAGATGCCCTAGAGATTTCATGTGAGTTAACACCACAGGAACAACATAATACATTTGAATCAAAGAAGTTATAAATAGCTAACATTTATATCACACAAAACATTCCGTAATATCCTATTAACAGGTCCATTTGTATTAATCACTTGACACACAACCGGTATGTTTCACAGTATAATAGTCGAGCATGAGGTGTAAATTATAGTTGGTGGATTTTCCTTGGAATTCCAAAAATTTCAGTCAGAAAGTCTTCAGAATCTGTTGACAGTGTGTAATTTATACAGTCCACCACTACCCTGTTCATTAATTCTATTGAATTCACAAGCCAACTTTCCTGCGCAACACTTCCCAATCTGCTTCACAATAGCCCAAGGATTATGAATCAAACACCTAGACAAGATAGCAAACTGCAGCTTTCATTATCAGCCTGGACTCCTGAGAGTGATTTATTGAGCCTGCCAGTACAGGCCTAGGAGAAAAAAAAAAAGATGCATGTTATACATATATATAGTAGTTATGGCAGTAATAAATGGACTATGCTGAGACTCACAGTTTTATCTACGACATCAGAGATGTAGAAAAGTTCCAAGAACATATTACAGAGCGTACACACATCACGAGTGCAGAAGACTCATCTCTTTCTTTCCACCTTCCTCACACACACTGAGTAATTTCATATCTGAGCTCATGAGAGTGGATCCGTCATCTCTCTTCAAAGCCAAGCGCGGCCTTTAATAAGCTCGAATCGACTTGAGCCGGATTTCAATAAAAGGCGCATTATCACTGTAGCTCTCGGGAGAAGCATGTGCCGAGGTGTGATCGAGTCAATCAGCGAGAAGTATGTCTATGAATGCTAAGGATCAGAGGGCATTGCCATGATAGGCCTCTTCTTGCTTTCTGCTATAAAGGAAATGTCAGCATGTCCAAGTCCTCTGAAGTCCATCTCTCATATATGTGTGTATATTCGATTTAGCTCCTCTCTCCCTTAGGAAAGCATCGTATAATAATCCTGTAGACTTCTCTCTAAACCAGGCACTCAAATAGAGAAGTGTGTGTGCCTCTCGCTCCCTAGAGCTCTCGGGTGTCTGATGTAATGTCCGAGAGCTTGTTAGACATAGTCCAGCACCCATATTCATGGCCCAGATTGGTGCATCTCACTCTCACTCTCTCTCACGCACACACACTTCACAAAGAGCTTGGCAGCCTAACTTGTTAGGACGGCATTTTTGGGACTTACTAGAGCATAAAGATCTCACAGACACACACACACAAAAAAAAGAGAAGAATTTTTGTCTTCTTACAGCAATTCACCACATTTCTACTTGCTGTTCAGCCATAAACTGAACTTCTTAAATCTTCAGCTCTACTAAAAAAAGGGGGTTGGGTTAGAAGGAGCTGGTCAGAAATTGATTAATTTTCTACAATAGCATGGCTCGGATAGTAGCACCAGAGTAAATGAATGCGTTAATATAAATATAATCATTATTTCTATATTATTTATTTATTTATTTATTTATAGTTATTATTATTAATACTAATATATGAATTCTAATACATTATTGACTCTACGGAAATGGTTTATTCTCAGGCACACGTATGGTGGACGCTCCACATAACGTGTGCGTGCAGCATCACTCGATGTGTTGGCGTAGTTTCCACTGAAACAGGAAGTCAGGGCAGGACATATCGAGTGGATCCTCACCCTTTTGAAATAGCCAGAGGCGTTTAGCTTACCTCACAGCCCGGCCTAGACATACTTGACAAAAAAAATTAAAAAGTTGAAAGTAAATGAATTCAAACCATTTCCTTTTTAACCAACTTATAGTTGAAAATTTTAATAAAATGCACACAATCGAACAGCCAAAGACACATTTACTATCCACTTTTGCTGATATGATTTCTGTCGTTCAAAAACAGCAACTTCAGCCAGGTGATTTTTATAATGTCACAGAGTCTATAGAGTCTTTGATTGGACAGAAAATCTGATGAAGCTGAAATGCAGAATGAGGCCATCAAAATTATTGATCTATATTAGTGGTAGATCTTCTAAATGTGAATTTTGTCATTGTTTTGGTGCACACTAGCTTAGAGATAACCTTAAGGCTGACATATCCATACTAAAAGCCACAAAACCTTTTTGAATTTTGATTTCATGGGAACTTGAAATAAGCTGATTGCAAACATGTTGTCATTTAACAAAGAAAAACATATAATCCTTTCTGATATGAGACAGTAATTAAACAATTATGGAAGAAGAGATCAGGGTTAGTGCTTTATAACCTTTTGCACCAATTCAATACAAGACGGGGTGAAAGAGAGGCTGGTGAGGGAACGACTGCTTACAGCTGCTATAATGTGAGTGATAACAGGAACCAACTTCCAAATTCCATTAACATTTTACAACATAAAATATAACTATGAATAGATGCAAAGTATAAGTCATTAATAAAGTTAAAATTGTAGTCACTGGCAAATTAATATTCATATAAGAGGAATAAAACACCTCCATCCATTCCTGCTCCATATCTATTATACTATTGTTTTCCTATTACAGCATGCCCTACAAGTACATTCCTTCTTACCTATTAAACATTCTATACATTTTAATTAATTATACAACAATTAGCCATAACATTAAAAGAAGTTGATGTAGGAAAATGGGCAAGCATAAGGATCTGAGTGATTTTGGGCCAAATTGTGATGGACAGACGATAGATTACTCGGATTACAGAGCATCTCCAAAACAAATTGCTGAGAAAGTTAAAGCTGGCTATGATAGAAAGGTGTCAGAACACACAGTGCATCACAGCTTGCTGCAAATGGGGCTGCGTAGCCACAGACCGGTCAGAGTACCCATGCTGACCCCTGAGCACTGCCGAAAGTGCCTAAAATGGTCACATGCGCATCAGAACTGGGTCATGAAGTAATGGAAGAAGGTGGCCTGGTCTGATGAATCACCTTTTCTTTTACATCATGTGGACGGCCGGGTGCGTGTGCACCGCATATCTGGGAAAGAGATGGCACCAGGAGGCACTATGGGAAGAAGGCAAGCCGGCAGAGACAGTGTGATGCTCTTGGCAATGCTCTGCTGGGAAACCTTGGACCCTGGCATTCATGATTTTACTTTGACATGTACCACCTACCTAAACACTGTTGCAGACCAAGTACACCCCTTCATGGCAACGGTATCCCGTTATTAAGTATATATATATATATATATATATATAATATATATATATATATATATATATATATATATATATATATATATTATATATACTTAATATTTGTATCTACAATGTATCTTAAATGTCCTCTCATTTCACCTGCTATCCACCTGCTACTCTGCAGTGTTAAAGTGGAATGGCTTTAAATGATATTGTCACATATAAATGCAGCTTAATTGACCATAAGTTAATTAGTCAGCACAGTTTAATTGATGATTTGGTTAAAGTCGGTCTTAGTTAGCTGATTTAGATTTTAACAGAGCGATCTGGAAAATGTCAATTCTTCTTGCAGCAGCTGTGCTGTACACAGTAAAAGACTAAACACCATGCTAAAGTGCTGTAGAACAGACAAGCTGTAAAAATTAGCACCTCTATCACCACAACTGTGATGAGGGAATCTCACACCCACACACATACACACAGGAGACTGCAGGATGAAGTGTGTATTTTTACAAGCAGCAAAATGTATTTAGGTGTATCTTCTCCCTCAATATCTAGTCCTATTAAGTTCATCGATCAATTTTTCCCATCAAATGATGCGCATGTGTGTGAGTGAGAGAAAGAAAAAAGAGAAAGAGCAATGGGGAGAGAGAGAGAGAGAGCGAGAGAGAGATCATCCATCCAGTCCCACTGGCTTCATTCATCCGTCAACCCGCCACCTCTCCATAGACCTTTGCTAGGTGTGTGTGTGTGTGCGTGTGCGTGTGTGTGTGTGCGTATCTTCCCTCTACTTATCCAGTCTCTCCTACCTCAAGAAAATCTTTCCAAATGTCTTGGGCTGACCTTATGTACGTGTATCTTCCTTCCATCTATCCGCTTGCACTGAATTCATCCATCTTTACCCCAGCACAACCTCCCTGGGCGTCTGTGTGTGAGTTCATATGTGTGTATCTCCTCTCTATCTGTCCTATCGCACTGACTCCATTCATTTTAACATCAACAAAACCTTGCCAGATAAGACAGCTACAGAACAGCTACATAGCACCTGGGTCATTAAACTTTATGATGTGCCATTTACACTAACTCTGGCTCCCAGTTAATCAGAGATAGAACAACTGCAGGAAGATTAAAATCATTAAATGCTTCCAACGGACTGAGATGCCAGTGCTGGAGCTCGAGCCTGTATCCAGTCTGGAATAAAAGAGCTCTCAGGTCTCAGGCAATAAAATTAGCTTGATTAGTGCTGGTCTGGAACTAAGAACAGCTGACATCCTGCGGCCAAGGAGCTGCATTACTATCTCATACAACTCAAGATTTCCAGTACACATACTTTAAAAATCATTGTTGAAAAGATGGCACTTGCTGTTTTACTGACAGTTGCAATTAGCTTGTGATAACCAAACAAGCATCTGCACACACAGACTAAATAGGTATTTTTTTTTAATGCTATGTGTGTACGCACTGAAGAATCTGACTTTGGATAAATCATTAAAGATTAAATTGTGAAACATCTCAGGCTTGTAATTATTTCTACTCCCACATTTGATTATGAAAGGGTCCAGAGATTGTATTCATCAAGCCTCTCGGAATTACTCAGAACCGTTTTTTTTTAATGAATAAAAATTATTCAGAGGTCAGAGTAGGACCTGGGAGGTATCAAACGATTCTCAGTGAGATGTAGGATTGACATTTATAAATGAAATTTATGTCTGCATTTTACGATACTGGCATGATGTATCTGAATGATTGCACTGGCATTCACTGGTTAACTCTGTATCGACATTTATATTATTGCTAACAGAATTTGTGTGTTAAAGTCCGCATGAAATCCAAATTGAAGTTTTGTGGCTTTATGAATATGTCAGCTTTAAGATTATCTATAAGCTAGTGTGCTCCAAAACACTGATAAAATTCACATTTAGAAGATATATGCATTCGAAATTTGCAGTTTCTCTCTACCACCAATACGAATCAACAATTTTGATGACATTATTCTACACTTCAGCTTCTCATCAGATGTTCTGTCCAATCAAATGCTCTCTAGATGCTCTCTGGTGTCCCACGCCTGACAGTTGTAGTTTTCCTGGCTGTGAGGTCAGCGAAACTCTTGGCTAGTTAAAAAGGGGGAGAAGACACTCGATATGTCCCGCCCTGACTTCCCGTTTAAGTGGAAATTACGTCAACACATCGAACAATGCTACGCATTTCAAGGCACTGCATAGGGACTTTAACATTGTTAGTGTGTGGGTGTATACATTTTTACCTTTATAAAAAAAAATATATATATATATATATTTTTATAAAAATACATATTTTTCTTTTGCTACAGAAGAAATTACATATTGTGTGTGTGTGTGTGTGTGTGTGTGTGTGTGTGTGTGTGTGCGCGCGCGCGGGAGAGAGAGAGACAGCGAGAGATATTGCTCCTGTTAATTATACTTGTTCTCTCTAAGAAGATAATCTGTTATTCAGATGAACCCCTGCCAGCTGACATGCATGTAGGCATACTGTTTATTACTTCCTGTCAAATGCTAGAGAAATAAATTGTGCAAATGATGTATGATGTGAGGTGCTGTAAGCACTAACAGCACTTATTTGATTGATCTTTACTGATTTATTTCAAATCATCACTGTAATACTTGCATCTTCTCCATAACGCAATGTGCCAATAACTGTAATCTCTGCTGACAGTTTCGCACAAACCTTGCAACAAAAATTATGGAATTTCTATCTGTATAGTTGCTAAACACATTCATTATCATTTAAGCAGTCTTACGTTGTATGCAGTTTGTTTGTTCGGCTGCATGTTTGTCTATATTAGTGTGGGTGTGCACATGTACCTTACCTATGCTCCTTGTTCTCACTTCTGGTTCCTCATTGGATGACCATGAGTATGTATGCTCTTATATAAATATAAATAAATATATATATATATATATATATATATATATATATAAAGAGCACTTCCTGGGGTGTCATGTTAATTCATTGGGTTTCTATCCGGTCATTTTATACAAGGTAAAATAGTTCCAGGCACACGAAAACACAGTCAGTAAATCAATGACTGATATGACAGATTTAGGCAGGACTAAACACCCAGAGACACTCCAGTAATAATTACCTGTACATTACCCCACCTTCTCAGGTACAACGAATCCAATCTTAATAGGGCTTTAGTCTATGAAGTGTTTAGTTAGTTAGTGGTTTGTTTATTATTTTGGTATGGTCAGCTTATGAAAACAATATCCTCTATTAACAGACAGACAGATAGACAGATTCACAAAGCAAACCAAATTCTGGTCTTGCCAGCCATGCCCGACCTAGACTGGGTCACATCAGTAGTCCGTAACAGTTATCAGTTGCTGTAAGGTGCATTTACAGCAACGTGTACAATTTTAAACTGCTACCTCACTAGAACACCTTTCGATTTCCCAAGTTGTGTTAGTCACTCTCCTGTATTAGATTTTTTTTATAAATTGATAAACACAGGTGTTAAACTGGTAGAAAAGCAGACTAATTCTTAAAGATCTACAGTGAGACAACCGGTAGTTATCATTGCACTGACATAGAGCAACTCTCTTTCTTTCTATTTTTCTCTTATGATATTTCCCACTCAGAAGGGGGGCAAGCTGCTTTTGCATGAAGTTTAGCTGTCCTCAGCTAATAGCCATATGGAGCTTGTATGGCATAGCCCATTACAAAAGGCCCTACGGCCCATTGGCTTCAGCGCATGAGGTCCTTTCTCACACACATATGGATGTTCTCCTTCATTAACGCCCATCTAAAGAGCACCTGGAAAGAGAATCTTGTCTACAGGCTCAGAGGATTTTGTTTCGATGTTTACAAACCAGTGCTGTGTTTTGTCTAATTAATGATGACTCTCCGGAGCGAGGTGTAGCTCTGCCTTTTTCACACAGAGAAACAGAAAACGCTGAGGAATTTACACAAATTTGTTGTGTTTATGCTGACAGTAGATACATGATCGATGTTAGTAATTAATATCTTAGATGTTTCCCGTGTTGGTAGCAGCCCCCTACTAGAGAAATCATTTATATTTTATGGTAAGTGAAGCTAAGAGCCTAAAAACAAGCTTTCAATTAACTTCAAAAATTCATTATGATTTTTGTATTTTGTTGCACTTACAGATACATGACTATTGACAGCGGTTTTTTTTTAAACGAGGGTCTTAGTGTTTTAATAAAAACAATGAGGAAATAAGCTAATGGTGTAAAATTAATTTGGTTAATGCCATTCCCTAGGCCTTGCTTGCTTACATTTCAGCAAAGCAGCTTGGATTATGCTCTAGCTTCAAGAAAGCTGGTATAGATAGTCAGGCATTGTGAATATTTCACATTAAACTGCTCAACTTATGTGTTCTATGTTCCACAAGAAGGTTTATGGAACTGTATTTCTTTATCGCTTTATCTCAGTGTGCAATTACATTTACTGTCCACTTTATTAGGAACAGTTTTACGTTGGCCCAATGTGTGCTAAGATATTCCCCACTCCATCACAGCACCACCATCAACCTGAACTGCTGACATAAGGCATGCTGTTGATGCCAAATTCTGACTGTAACATATGCATGCCACAGCAGAATACAAGATTCTGTAGGCCAGGCAATTCTTGAATTGTCCAGTTTTGGTGATTTTGGTGACAATTCCCGTTCTAGGTTAAGGGGACTGGAACCCGATGTAGTCTTCAGCTGTTGTAGCCCATCCACCTTAAGGTTTGACGTACAGTATTGTACATTCTGAGAAGCTTTTCTGCTCACCACAGTTGTAAAGGGTTTTTATCTGAGTTACCATAGTCTTCGTGACAGCAAGAACCAGTCTAGCCATTCACCTCTGACCTCTCTCATAATAACGTGGCTGGTGAGTGTATATTAATACTATATTTCTAATGCCAAACCACATAAAAAGGAAAAACTTGCCCCCCGTCTTCCTCTTCCAATTTGAGTGCAAGTTGATTTCTCCAGAGGTGCATTGTTCCCAGATAGAGCTTAAATAAAATCCTCCTGTGCTCCATATTTTATATTCTGCTCTAGTATGTTCATAATCCAATGTAGGGTTTCACAATAAGGTCTCTAGCATCTAGACATTTTCCAACTCTGCACAACACCACCTTGTTACACTAATGAGCTCTCGTTCTCAATCAGGACGTGAACCCAAATAAGTGAAACTGTTGTGGCGCATGACTGGAGAAAAAAAAAAAAAAAGACTTGCAGACATTCAGTCTCTCAGTTGAGTGAATTGTGTAGTGCCTTTAAACCCTGAAGACCTCAGATACAGGGCAAAGTTTTTAATCACCACATCAGCCTATTTTAGAAACTAAACATACCATAACATATAAGGCAATGCCTGAGTTTGGGAAATCAGCTTGTATGGTCTAATTAAAGCCAATGTAGCTGTCTTACGGATAAAACATCTCTCATTTTCCTTTTATCACCTCTTAATTATCTCTTTATATCTAACTACAGACCAGGAAAGGAATGGAGTTACACTGAGAACTACAGCACTGAAAATAAAAGGAAACTGTACTGTAAGACGGTAATGCTATTATTCACATTGCACACTGATAAAATTAGACTGTGGAAAGAGAATTTAAACAGTAGTTAGGTCTAAAGCTAGACTGAATCTGTTACAGAAATCGAGTCGTGGAGGGTTTTACTACACATTTAATATCTATCCCAAACAAGAATAGAGCATTAACTGTGACACCACTAAGCAACTGTTGAAAATTGCTCTTTTTTTTTGCAGGAAAGGGCTATCTGCCCGCTCTCGCATACATGAGCTCACCGACGGCCGAAACTGACTAAAGTTGCTGTGCCTGACAGGTAATGCCATCCCTTCCACACAGAGAGCACAGCCACATAGCTGTGACATCATCAGGATACAAACTCACAATCTCCACATGATAACTTGAACTCTTTTCTGTTGCAACACTTTGGCATCACTAATATTGAGTTTCTGTCCAATTGTCTGCTCCAATTGTCAACCCGCTCTACCAACTGAGCCACAGTGTAAGTGTAAATTGTATGTTGTATATCATAGCAACATTTATTTTAAGGATTACATGATGAAGAAAAGTGATTCTAAAATACACCAGGGTCAGCCATCACTTGCATTATCTCTGCCTCATTGGACACTACAACACACACACACACACATACACACAAATACACACCTCAATTTAGCCCAATCTAGCACAACAAGAACTAGAAGACAGTTCAATGTCATCCTCTTTATCCACACACTGTCATCAGAGTCGTAAGCCGACACAGCAAGGGCAAGACCCAGCATAATGGAGTATTTAACAGTTAGTGGGAGAGCAAGTATGATGTGTGTATGTGTATGGTGCATCAGAAAAAGAAACAGAAATGTGTGGGCTAAGATAACAGCAGTGCAATTGATAAGAAAGCTCAAAACACTCCTACGCACCGAGTGATCTTTCCAATAAGAGAAAAAAAATGCCCCGGAGTTCAACAATTCTTCAAATCCTCTTTCACAGAAAACTCATCCCAGGATTGCTCCGCCATCTTCGCTTCATCTGCAGCTACACTGAGGAGCCGCTGTTCCCGATATCTGATAATGGAGCTATTTCAATACAGTTCTCACCTCGCCTCCACCTGCCCTGGGGCTTTCTGAAAGTTGAGGTAAACACAACGCTGGGTAGTGCCAACAGCTTCAAACGGTCCCACTGGATCACAGATAAAGGAAGACCTTTCTCACATAATGCTTTCCTCTCCATTTTTCCCCTTCTCTCTAATGCTGTCATAGCAAAATAGCACTCTACTCTAGCATTCAAACAACTAATGGAATACTTACCCTTTTTACTTATGCTAAAATTATAACATTCTCTTCATCTTCGCTAACACTGATATTTTAGCAACAATGCTTACTTCATGTATTCCTGTACTTACTCTACATCCTGTATTAAACACCAAATTTCACTTTCTGTCATAGCTGTACAAGGAATTATGGTCTCTGCAGCTAGCAAGCATTATTTTGAATAAAATGCAAAAAGAACTTTAAGTCTCATTTATATTTGGAAAGACTCACTCTCTCTCTCTCTCTCTCTCTCTCTCTCTCTCTCTCTCTCTCTCTCTCCCTCCCTCTCTCGGCATGAAGACCGGGTTGGTGTCCTCAAATTTAATATTATATACAATAATATATGGCTAAAATGTATTTGCTGACAAAACCGACAATGAAAAATGAAGAGTTGTAAAACAAAACAAAGGAAGGAGACATGAATGAACATGCTGGGATACATGAATGTTTAGAATAGATATCACAATGTATGTCACGACATGCTTTTCTGAAAGCACTGCTTCACTAAATTCTTAAAAGGAGACCTATTTAAAGCCTTTTTACAATATGTAACAGAAGTCTCAGTTGTCTCCACAATGTGTCTGTGAAGTGTCAGCTCAAAATATCCCACAGATAATTTATTATACCATTCTGTAAATGCCCCTTTTTGGGTGGAAGCAAAAACACGCTGTCTTGGTGTGTGTCTCTTTAAATGCAAATAAGCTGCTGGTCCCCTCCCCCTTTCTGGAAGAGAACAGCTCATGCTTTGGATACTACATTAGCTGTGAAATCTGCTAACAAGCTCATTCACAAAGCAGTCTGGTGTAAAATGATTTAATGTATTTTTGCGTCTGCATCTTCAGTGGCTCTGATGCCGGGAGTACATGAAGACTCTTATGTTCATTCTTACAGCCAACAACAGAACACTTACAACGTTTAAGAAGCTGAGACATTCTTCTCATCACTGTAGCTGTTCCAGCGCGGGGAACATGGTGGTGTTCTGTCGATTTGTACTATCTTGTCAGATTTTCCTACCATAGCACAAAATTATAGCTATATCTATCGATCCATCTTACCACAGTTTTCGATGTGGTAAGATGGATCGATAGATATAGCTAGTGGATAGATATAGATAGTGGTAAGATTAACCGAAAACACAAAGCAGAAAACCACATCCTACTGTGGGTTTCTGCTTTGTGTTTGTGACTATGTAAAATAATTCAGTGTAACTTGCTGAAGATTCTTATTAGGCAATGGTAGGATGATTTTACAGTGCAAGATACCGTATCAGATTGTACTAGCAATATAAAATAAACAGGTAGGATGATTTTAAAGTGCAAAATGCCTTATCGGATTCCAAGTCCAAGCACAAGTAGTAAAAAAAAATATGGGCGTGTTGTTCAGCATGACAAAAACAATGAAATGTTGATGTGTGCATGCGCAGTAAGCTCTGGTAGGACAATTTGGGGAGGATGAAATGTCAGGACTGTGAACTATGTGCCGCTTTATCAGAGGAGGATCTTTGTTAATAGGGCAGAGTCCCTGGGCGGGGCTTGTTCCAACATGAGGTCACAGGGGAGCCCGGAGCCTATTCTGGGGGACTCAGGTCACAGGGCGGGGTGCCAACCCATTGCAGGGCACAATCGCATGCACACTCACACAATATGGACAATTTAGAGATGCCACTCAGCCTACAATGCATGTCTTTGGACTGGGGAGGAAACCCTCAAAGCATGGGGAGAACATGCAATCAAATCAAAGCCCCAACCCCAGAGGTGCGAGGCAAATGTGCTAACCACTAAGCCACCAAGCCACCATACCCCTATTTATTTATTCATCATTTATTTAGCTATTTATTCATTCATTTATTTACTTATAAAAGAAAAGACATAATTGAAACCATATTTTTTTAATGTGGTAATACGGCTTTTCTGACACTTTGTCTTCATGTTTTATGATATGATTTTTTTTTGCTATGTTGCCTAAACGCAGTGCCATTACACATTTAGTCCAATACTCCCTATCTTCATGCTGATTTTCTTCCCTTTTCTTTTCTTTTTTTTTTGTTGAAGAAATATTAGCTGCCACCACCCCAAAAAAACAAAGATGTAGCTTTAATTTGATTTAATTTGAAAAGAAGAGTTCAGAACATCTTCCTTCTTGAATTGGAAATGCAAAAAATCAGATTTGAGCTGCGGCACTCGTAACGCTGTCAGCTCTTTTAACATATCAATGTTTGGATTGAATTCTGCCTCAGTCGTAATTCACTTTGGATGAAAGCTTCTGCAAATCAATATATGTAAACATAAATGTCAATGCAAATGTGGTTAAATACAGCAATCCAGCATATAGAATACTGATGTAGCACATCGTGGAATCCCAGGATTTGCTATGAAAGCCTACTAGACAAGCAGCTAATGTGCTTCTGAGATAATGCCCCAGTCATCAATAAACACATTAAACACATTATGGCTTGGCGTCATTGTTACCTTGAAGCTATCGGCCATCAAAGCTCATTTTCCTCCTATGTAGACTTCTGGAGTCAATAGATATTGGGTTTTGCCTTCTGAGTATTCGCTGCAAGAAAGACTTGTTGCCTAGCCATTATCCATGCATACTAATGAATATAGAATAATTAATATCCACACATCATCCACAGTTCATGGAATGGTACTAATGTTTATGATTGAAGCAAGTAATACACTGTCACACTGCAGGTACTGTCAGCCAAGGCATTATGTTGCACTGTAAGGATTGTGTCACTATACGTGGGAGGAAATGCATGTAAGGAGATTCATTTCCATTGATCACATGCTTGTAAATGCAATATTCTAATTACTCCAAAACTTTTGAGCTAGCAGCAAATATATTAAAGCCAAAATTGCTGAGTGTGTATGTGACAGGGAAAGTCGTTAGAGTGTTAGAAAGGCAGCGAGTCTGTGACCATTTCAGAGATAAAGACAGTGAGGGAACCAGTGGAAATTGAGAGAATGAGAGAGAATGAAAGAATGAGAGAATGTAAATAAATGCAGGAAGGTGAGAAAGATGTATGGAAATAAGAGTCTGATAAATGATTAGAAAGACAAAGTCTATGTTCCAAATCTCATACTACTGCACTACATAATATTTCAACATGGTCACATACTGGTGTCCTTATTTATAGCCACATCATATTAAAATCTTATAAAATACTATAAATACTATAAGTTTACACTGATCAGCCATAACATTAAAATCACTGACAGGTGAAGTGAATAGTGTTGATTATCTTGTTACAATGGCACCTGTCAAGGGGTGGGATATATTAGGCAGCAAGTGAACAGTCAGTTCTCGAAGTTGATGTGTTGGAAGCAGGAAGCATAAGGATCTGAGCAACTTTGACAAGGGCCAAATTGTTATGGCTAGATTACGGGGTCAGAGAATCTCCCAAACGGCAGGTGTTGTGGCGTGTTCCCAGTACGCAGTGCTTAGTACTTATCAAAAGTGGTCCACGGAAGGACAAAAAGTGAACCGGCAACAAGGACATGGGTGCCCAAGGCTCACTGATGCGTGTGGGGAGCAAAGGCTAGCCTGTCCGATCCTACAGAAGCAGTTAATACTGGCTATGATAGAAAGGTGTCAGAACACACATTGCATCTTAGCTTGCTGCGTAGACCGGTCAGAGTGCCGATGCTGACCCCTGTCCACTGCCAAAAGCACCTACAATCGGCAAGTGAGCATCAGAACTGGACCACCAGGCTTACCTGGGGAAGAGATAGCACAAGGATGTACTCTGGGAACAAGACAGAGGCAGTGTGATGCTCTGGGCAATATTCTGCTGGGAAACCTTGGGTCCTGGCATTCATGTGGAAGTTATTTTGACATGATCTACCTACCTAAATACTGTTGCAGACCAAGTACACCCCTTCATGGCAACGGTATTCCTTAATGGCAGTGACCTCTTTCAGCAGGATAATGTGCCCTGCCACAATGCAAAACTGCTCAGTAATGGTTTGAGAAACATGACAAAGAGTTCAAGGTGTTGACTTGGCTTCCAAATTCCCCAGATCTCAATCTGATCGAGCATATGTGGGATGTGCTGGACAAACAAGTCTGATCCATGGAGGCTCCAACTCCAACTTACAGGACTTAAAGGATCTGCAGCTTGGTCTTGGTGCCAAATACTACAGCACACCTTCAGAGATCTTGTGGAGTCCATGCCTTGACCGGTCAGAGTTGTTTTGGTGGCACAAGTGGGAGCTACACAATATTAGGCGGATGGGTTTTAAAGTTATGGCTGATTTGTGTAGATACACAGTAAATGGATATTTGCTACCATGTTCACAACACTATGAATATGCTGTCATTGTCTGATTGCAATTTACATGGCCTCCTTGCAAAACTATAGTACACTACAGCAGAAGTTGAGATACAATTAGAAGTTTAACAAATGAGATACCATGTGTGTGTGCATGTGTGTGCATGTGTGTGTGCGCGTGTGTGCGTGTGTGTGCGTGTGTGTATACTCTCAAGAGTCTCTTGCTCAGAGAACTATTTTTCCACCCAGACTACAAGGCAGATTAAGTAAAAAAAAAAAAGAAAAAAAAAAAGAAAAGAAAAAAAAAGAGGTTCCCCCTTGGAAGTGTGCTGTTATAGGAAAATATACACCACCCACAGGGTGGTGTGAGGAAGCCTTGACGGTGATTATTTTCCAACAACAGCACATACCAAAACGTTTAATCCTGTTTCATTTATGTCTTAAACTTTTATTCACAGCTGTTTTTAGTTACATTTAGAGTTATGGAACATCCGCAGTTAGTTCCTGTTATCAATTCAGCTACAAATGAATCATATAACATTCTTTGACTAGACTCTCTTGTTTCTCTTTTTCTTAAAGATAATAAGACAAAAATAAATGCAGCTTGTCATGTTACAGAGAAACAGCAAAGCAAATGCCGTCCTATCCTGCAGACTCTCTTATGATTATTATGAAGGAATACTTCAAGTTACATCTTTATCTTTGACTGTTACAAAGCATTGACACTGGAGACTCCTTCCAAAAATGTCAAATAAATGTCTCAGAATGTCTTTCAGAAAACCTCACCATATCAACAATTACACACTTTTTAAAATCCATTTATTTACATACAACAACAGTACTGTTGTATGAAGTCACTTAAGGGGGCGAATGGGCGCATACGAGGGCCAACTAGCACCAGTGGTTTGGTATGAACTATAAAAGCTGTGCCAGATGGTTGGCCACCGACGCTCAAGATGCCCTTCCTAAAAGGGAACGTGAATGATAACACACTATGCCCCCTCCCTCCACCATAATACAATTAACTAAAGCTGCAATTCCTCACTCTGTGTGTGTGTGTGTGCGTGTGCGTGTGTGAGAGACAGAGAGAGAGAGAGAGAGAGAGAGAGAGAGAGAGAGAGTGAGCGGGTTAAGGGAAAGAGAGAGGGCATCTTTATCTAAGAATTAGTGACAGCTTAACCTTTATCCACTTAAATTTTTCCTTACCACCATGCTCTCTTTCATTTTTTCCCCTCTGCTGCTTTTTGTTTTTTTTTTTACTCGCTGATGGATGTGAATTTTGTTGCAGTAATTTCAGCACAGCCTCACATATTATGAGCTGTGAGAAGGCCATTATTTACACTGGCAAAGTGCCACAGAAAGGGAAAACCAGAGCTTCACATAGTCAATTTTCATGGTCTACATAGTCAGTGTATGTGTGCTTGCAATGGCCACACACACACACACACACACACACACACACTTCCCCTCACTCTCTCCACTTTTCCTGGTTTCAAGGCTACGCTTCACAGAACAGCCTGATGACCATGCACAAGCTGAGTCACTGTGCAAAGCTGAACATTCACACTCAATATAGCTTTGTTACTTAATCCTTAAGAAGCAAGCATACGATGAATAAGAAATCCACTCACTCATTAAATGGAGAGAAAGAATTTCTTGCATGTCCTTTGGGCAACAAAGGATAGAGTGAGCATTTTAAAGATAATGATATCACGTTAGATATTATAACTGTACAATGTTCCCAGAAGCCTTTAATTACCGGACGGTCCCAAATGATATGCAGAACTGACTAAACGTGCCGTAAGTAGGCGTACTATTTTTACTTTGGGAATTATTTTTCACACCGTCTCAGTAGATTAATACTCAACAAAGAAAATGAAGATACACACACACTCTAAGGTGCGTCATTAAAACGTAATTGCCTATGCCCACTCAAGTGGCACTAATGAGGCACGGATCCAAATGGAATTTTTAAGGAAAGTCAGTGACCCAAAGAGACAGCAAAGAGAAGGAGAAGCAAAAGAGAAATATAGTGCAAGAGAGAGAATCCATCACTTGACTTGTTTCCACTAAGAACAATGGTTTAATAAAAACAGTGGCTGTTAAATTCATGGACTTTTATAACCCGTTGGAAGGCAGGCCTCTCGGGCCAATAACAGGACACTTTTACTAGCTCACAGTGTGGCTACAGCCTGGTAAACACATCTCAGCAAAAGAGTCTGTCAAGATATTAGCCTTTGAAAGTGAACGGCTGTGCACTTGGTTCAGGAGCGACACCAGCAATTACAATGACGAGACAAAAGCAATTGCCCTAAAATACGTGCACCCAAAATCAATAGGGCCTTATCAATAACATAAAAGCTCTGGCTACTCAATTAAAGCAATTATGTTTTTGTGCGACCGTCACGTCAGATGCCTTTTATGATCGAGCCGATTGTAAAGTTGCCCTTTTTCCTCACTAATGGGAAAATAAATTGCTGTGATGTCAGTTACAGCTGTGCTTCTGACACATACAAGATGTGTGTGCCTGCGGCTCGAAGCTGGTAATTTTGTAGAGCTTTCTACACCATGTCATGTCCCTTTAACAGGCTACTGTGGACCTTTTGTTCAACAGGGGAACTAATTTTTGAATCCCAGAGAAACTGAGTGGCCCCTGAGCATTATTAGTTCCATAATCTCCACCGACACCAAGATTAAATGAGTTACAAGGTACCAGAGGTATCCCTTTGTCTGCTATTGTAGCCGGCGAACAACGTGACGAGATAAGGCATGACAGAGGAGTCGTGGAAAAGGCCAACAGCGAGGCCCATTCACTGGAGCAGCTGCTTCGCTTTGTTTGAAGGTTGTTTTTTTTTCCTTGGTTCTTATCTCTTTCTCTATTTTCATATTAAATGAAAAAAATAAAAAATTTTCTAGAGAAAATCTGCTAACAAAAGACATTATCAAATTCCAACAGCATCTAATACTGACAGGGTAATGCTAACTTGGCTTTCCTTGTCTTCTGAGAGAGTTCCATGCAGGGGAGGCGGGTACAAAGATAATCATTATAATGTTTGACATTCGGAGGAATCACGGCATGAGCATTACACACTCAAGACACTTAGAAATCACAAATGAAGCTGCCTTTCTGCACTAAAGTGTAAGTGTGTGTGATTTTTGGGCCCGTGTGAAACAATGCACTGTCCTGATAGTTTCATTGTCAAGCTACTGATAGATATTAGATTTCATCCCTCCCATATAATATTATGTCCAGCCGAGTTCTACAATACAGATATTTTGCTGGGTTTGAAAACACAGCACTGTAGAAAGACATAATTCATTGATTTCAAATTTTGATGACACTGATTTCATTAAAATGCTTCACATTTAGGTAAACAGTTGCTAACTGTCCTGTTCAGCATCATTATTGAGTATTTTTTAAGAATGATGCAAAACTAGGAGCTGTACATATAAACATTAAAAAAAAAAAATCTGTGAATTACTGGTGCCAGTGCTCCATGAATGAGAAGGCCAAGAAACAGATCCTGGGCAACAGAGCCATGATGACTGCATGCGGATGTTTGCCGATGATAACTCACAATCTTAGCACCATGCATGCTTGGCGGGTGGACTGGGCTCTCCGCCGAGTGGCGAAGCTGTTCAGGGGTAGCCCGCACCTGCAAGGTCTCATGACTATGGAATCGTGAGAGGAAAAGAAAAAAAAAATCATAATAAAAGCAACACGAGTGTAACCACAATGGTTTTTGTGAGTTTATATTTGTCCAGATTAAATTAAATCTGAGCCAAAAACATGGGGCTTTTTTTTTTTTTTTTGTTACTGTGCAGGGGAAAACTGAAGGGGTGGGGCTAGGGTGCCAACAATCTATAATCCTTCATATCAGAGCATGCAGACATTGCGAAAGCTGAAATTACCAACCAAGCTGGCAAAAAAAAAAAAATTTGCAGCAATTAGTGACTTAGCACATGTTCTGGATTTTGCAGTGCTGCTGTATGAGACACAATTTACAAATAATACCTATAAAAGCTAAATCAAGACTTTAAAAGCAATACTTTAATAATAAAGGTGTGCACAGCTTCATAGAAACTGGGCAGTTGACGATTGGAAAAAACATCATGGTCCAGAGTCTGTGCCCACTGTAGCCTCAGATTCTTTTTTTGGTCTTCTACTGCTGGAGCACATCTGTTGTGTGTGAGATTCTTTTCTGCTCACCACAGATGTAAAGAGTCATTATATGAGTTACCATAGCCTTCCTGTATGTCCAAACCAGTCTGACCTCTCTCATCAACACGACATTTTTGCCTGCTGAACTGCCACTCATTGGATGTTTTTTTTCCCCTGCACCATTCTGTGTAAACTCTAGAGACTGATGTGTGTAAAGTTTCTGAAATACCCAAACTAACCATCTGGCACCAACAGTCATGCCACTTAGATTCCCCATTCTGCTTTTGACCTTTATCTGCATGATTTTATGCATTGTGCTGCTGTCACATTGGGTGATTTTGAAGTCCCATAACTAAAAACAGAAACGTAAATACAGCCAGATTTAATTAAACAATATTATAATGTGTGATGACAGAACGATGTGAAGTATTAGCCTAATAGTCATTAAGCCATGGGACTTTAGATGAGGTTTCGATGAACTTTAGACAAATTGTAATCTCTAGAAATACATTTCTGTCATAAATTTCTGTCAAAAGAAAGACGACACAGCTGGAGACAGTTCTCAAATTCAATTTGCACATCAGCCCTTGCTAGCCCTAGAAACTTAGATACCTCTACAGATACATTTTCATCTCATTCTTGCTACATGGCCAAATACAACACATAGGATATTATCTAATAGGTGATTACCTGGGTACCTCTTCCCTTTTCTATAATCGCCTATCTATAATTTAAATCCTTAGGAATTCCATCATATCGTTGCACTCCATAGGTTAGTCCCATTTGACCCTGTGCTTCCTATATCAGAAGCAAACATTGCCTGATGACAAGCACAAAGCGTGATGACTTTCATATCCTGCTCAGAACAACCAGGAAGTCAAAGCATTGTTCCTTGTGATTGTGTCAAAACTCATCTCAAAATTGTACTCCTTTTCCATGAGGAATCTCTTAGTGCATACTATCACCTTGCCAAAACTTCAACAACTCCAGCTCTATTTTCTTCTACTGTCATTTTATTCAAGGTAAGACAGTTCACTAATGATACAAAAAAGTATAAAATAAAATAAACCATGTTTAATCAATGGATTTGATACAAATGAGGCACACTGAGCTGTTTCTCATGAGTTCTGGGCAAAGGCTAGAACTCATTTTAGGGGAACAAAAGCAAAAACCTGTCTCCAACCTCCTCATGCATACTCATACTGCAGTAATGAGCCTCAGAGGGGCTAGTCACATCCCTCATTTTCTCTGCTGGTATTTGCAGAGGCCACCCCAGCCATGCCTGTAAGGACCCCTGAGGAACAGAATAAGCCAACACCCGGCCTTGTTAATACAGAAACAAGCGTTAGCACACTGGAGTAAAGTTAATGACCACAGCCTCCATTTCCCAAGCTCTTTTAAGCTACCACACATGCAACAAACCTTCTCCTAGCCTACTTTCACCCGTCTCATATACTAAACAAGCACTACTTTTAATGCTAATGCAGGACTGCACTGTCTTGCCTTATTACTAAAATATTTCTCCTGCTTGTGTGCTATTTTCTTGCACAAGTTGTATGTGAGAAGCTGATTAAATTAAACTATGCTTATGTTGCCAGTTAACGCACTGCTATGCTGAATAGTTGTTAGCTTTCAGGTAAAGCTAGTTAAATTAACACTGCCTGTTACTGTATGTTAGCATCATTCTCTCATGACACGTGATGTGTTTAGAAATTTAAAAAGTATATATTAAAAATACTGACCATGCTAAAGACCTTCATCAAGTCTTCACCGTCTTATGCTAACTGCACTACATACATTAATTGCGCTACACTTTCAGAAAAACGGTACTAAATTGGACATTTGCTTGTTGCGGGGGTGGTACCCTCACGTTACGTCTTATGTAACTTTTACCTAGAAAGGTGTACTTATAGTGTACATATACCTTTAATGCTCTAAAACTGAATTATTTACATTTAAATCATTCTTAAAAGGTACATTCTTAAAAGGTACATATTTAGTGTACAAATTATATACCCCTGAGGGTACCACCCCAGGGGCATGAAAAGTTACTGTTTAGTGCTATTTTTTTTCCTAAGATTGTGGCTGTATACATGACCAGCAGTTCTTAAAGCGGGGTCTCCAAAAGTCTGTCAAACAATGTTTTTTGATTTGTTTTGAACCTTTTTAAAAGCTTAGCTTATATGACCAATTATTTGACTTGAATTAATCAAAACCTCAATGACTCAAAACAAGCAGG
Organism: Ictalurus furcatus; assembly: GCF_023375685.1. Lineage (NCBI taxonomy): Eukaryota > Metazoa > Chordata > Actinopteri > Siluriformes > Ictaluridae > Ictalurus > Ictalurus furcatus. The sequence goes on from NC_071274.1 coordinate 14,194,316, forward strand.
CCTTCAAATAATGTCAATTTAAACCCTGGTGGGACAAAAAAACAATAGAAAACCTCATAAATGTGTAATGGTTTTAATGGCTATAATGAGAATAGTATTGGTTTTAATAGAAACTGTTAATAGAGTCCCTGTGAGTCTCTACTGGTATTTGGTTGCCTTCAACTGGTGGCATATTATGTCTAGTGGATACAATGAAGGACCAATAATGTTAATGGTTTTAATGGTTAGCTGATGGTTTGTAATGTTTGTAATGGTATTTGTAGTGGAAACCATTAGAATTTCTATTGTATTTTTCAGCAGGAAATATAGTGAAAAAGTGGAAATTTGTGGAATAAAAATCTCCATGGCTCCCAAAAACAGCTGAAATTTGTTTGTACATGTGTTAACAATAAGACTAATATGTAAGTAGCTTTGTTATGTTCATAAAATAAATCGGTAATGAGGAGATGCATGGAATTAGTTTACTTTCAAATGGATATCTAGGTGCATTTGACCTATTATACACCACAAAATAGCACAACAGAAGCTTCTATACAAGATCTACCGTATACAACAAAAGTAAAACAAAATTTGTGTATCTGTTTCAGAGGCAGTCATGTTGTTTCTCATTCACTTCATGAGAGATTACAATCTCACTTCTCACCACTGACCCCGTAGGGTTATAGTGCAAACTGACCTTCTTATTTCAGCCTACAGAAACAGACACACACACACACACACACACACACACAGGAATGCAGTGGAAGGAGTGAAATGTCAGTTGTCCCTCTCAGGATTTTCTGCTGTCTGAATTATTGAAGGCAAACTCAGATTTGGCAGTTTCTTCTATATATTTTGCATTATCTGCCTCTGACAGCTCAAGAGAAACTAGAGACATAGTACAGTGGAGCGAAGACGTCTTTTAAAAATACAGTATGACAGACAAAGTGTGACAGAGGAAGACAGACAGAGAGAGAGAGAGAGAGAGAGAGAGAGAGAGAGAGAGAGAGAGTCCATGCAGCTTTTTAATTAAATGGGAGAGGGTTATTAGTGATCAAAATGCCATTTTTAAACTGGTCAGTGATATTACTATGAATAAAGAACTTCTATAAATGGGTGTATTTTTCAGGCTGATACTGCACGTCCTTTCTCAAATGGTCTTTCCATTTTCTCTTTACACATACACTGTGGTGAAACTTTTGTTACATACAGTATGTTCTGACATGTACACTCAAGGCTAGTTGCACATAGGGTAACTTATTTGGCGCTCCAGACGTTATGTTGTTTATAATTTTTTACTCTGTAATAGTATTTCTACGTTGTCAGTGGTTTCTTCATTGGACTTTATCGGCATGCGACTGGTCTCCTGCTGGTACTGCACTGAGTGTTGATTACACTCTCTCTTTAAATGTAGAGATATTCACAATATTTGTTTATTACATGCTTCATGAATAAACAAACAAATAAACAAATATTTCGAAAATCACACATTTTTTAAATAATAATGAAAAACCTTTCTTTTTTATTGTAATGTCATATGACTTACATTTAATTATGGTTATACTGTATTTAATTTATACATCCATCCATCTTTGACCACTTACTCCTTTCCCTGGAGCCTATCCCAGGGAGCATCGGGCACAAGGCGGGGTACACCCTGGACAGGGTGCCAGTCCATCGCAGGGCACACAATCACACACACATTCATACACTATGGACACTTTAGACACGCCAATCAGCCTACCATGCATGTCTTTGGACTGGGGGAGGAAACCGGAGTACCCGAAGGAAACCCCCGCAGCACGGGGAGAACATGCAAACTCCACACACACATGGCCCCGGCGGGACTCGAACCCCAGACCCTACAAGTGTGAGGCAAACATGCTAACCACTAAGTCACCATGCACCCCGTAACCCTGTAGGATAAACGGTATAGAACATGGATGGATGGATGGATGGATAATAATAATAATAATAATAATAATAATAATAATAATAATAATAATAATAATAATAATAATAATAATCCATGTTTCTAATCCATCTCCATGACTTGGAGACTTCATAAAATATGATTTACAATTATAGCTGTTCATAATGTTGGCATGTGCCCTATTAAAGCAAGTCTGAAAATTGCTATTGAAAACCAAAGGGTTATGACCTCTTGGTGCAATCGGCCCCTGCTGTGTCTGTCTTACTATTATATTACAGATATTAAGACAAATAAATCTACCTCAAAGACTCAGTAGGGGAACTGGGGTCGCTCTATTGTTCACTGTCTGACTTGAAGATAAAATGCAACAGTTTTAATAGTGCTCAGATCATATACTGTAAATGTTCACCAGAAATGCACATTTTAGTGTGCTCATGCGGCTGCTGTGTGATTTATGAATTTTTACGAATGATGCTTTAGGCTCAACGGATAACTACACTAGATGTTCACTAATGTGACTAGAAAGTGTGTGATATATTGGGTCACAAATGACATTCTCTTTCATGACTTTCTGACCCTTGCATGCACACACACACACACACACACACACACACACACACACACACACACACACACACAGCAGATAGCAGTCATTGATCGAGTAAAGCAACAGCAGAATTGCTGCTTTCACCCTCCACCCGATATCTGCAGAGCATCACTTGTTCCCTCTTTCCCTCCCTCTCGCCTCCCTCCATCCAACAGCCACCAGCAATCTGTCCACGGATTTAATGCACTCCCTAAATGCAGCCGCCAGATCAATAAACAATTATTTCTCCCTGCCTGTCTCTCCCTCTCTCCTGCTCTCTCTTTCTCCCAGTGGAAATGATAACTCTCACTTCATCACCTCGTCAATAAATACCTGATCTGTTTGTTTCCATCATGGAGTGTGTTGAAATAATATCGGGTGTGAATCCTGAACCTGGGCCAAAAAAAATTCCCTTAACAACAGATGCATGTGGCAAAGTTAGCTAATTGCCAATTCATATTTAACTGCCGTCAAATGAGCCATTATTTAAAAAAAATATTTTTTGTTCATTTTGAAGGTTAATGGACTGGCTTGTGAGTGCTTAATCACATACTGCTTTCAAATCTCGTTTACTTTGAATTACAAGATCATCATTTAATCCACCACAAATTTTAAGAGGCCGCACAAACCAAAGCAATAAACATCCATCAGCACTTGTTCATGGTGCACTCCTAAAATCTAAAATCTAATGTTCTTTCTGCTGAAAGTGAGAGAAAAAAAAACATCTGAAGAGGCAAATGTTATTTTTTGTTTTGTTTTGTTTAGTTTTTTTCTCTTGCTCTCTCTCTATGAATTATTTCGAGAGGGGCTTGAATGCAAGCATAATTGCTTTGATAGCACCCTCAGCTTTGCATTCAAAGCCCCACTTCTGTCTGATAGGGACAAAAAAAACTCTCTCCAGGGGTTCTTGACATGTATTACACCCATCACGCATTACAAACATAATTATGTCTGTCTAAAGCATCTTCCACCCAGGGAGTAAACAATTCATGAGATATCCTTGAGTTTGTGATTATCCTGTTAATTTTTGAATGACGATCATATATTTGCCAAACTTTCATAGCTTTTGTTACAATAGTTTTGAGCTTGTAATATAAACCTGACACAAAAAATGGTCATTTGTAATATGCCGTATAAATACACAAACGTTTTGATCACTCCATTATTAACCAGTCCTTCCAGGATTTTGCGATCACAGAAATTAACGCAAAATCAAGCAAATGCCGCAATATTCTAAGGATTCTAATATTCTAAGGGCAGCCTAAACCCTCTTTGATTCACATGTGTCAAACATGAGCACAACTAAAAGGGTCTTATTTACCAATAAACATCACTGTGAAAGAGTGTGCAAAACAATTTTGTGCAATTGCAATTTCACCAATTCAAGTAGTGCAATTAGCAAATAGTTCTGCAAAAAACAAACAAACAAAAAAAAAAAGGCACAAAACAATTAGCAAATTGCATTGCAAATTTAGAAAGGAAAAAAAAGCACAGCAAAATCAAGCAGATTTGGCCACAACAATCACAAAAAGTCCTGTACGGACTGATTAATGTACACCCATGGAGGTCCCGCTCCCCTTCCCTCTATCTTGCAACGAAATGTTAAATGAAGACGAGCAGTGTTTTTTTTTTTGTTGTTGTTTGTTTCTTTTTTTACTTTGTACTGTGTTTTTACTGTGTTCTACACATGTGCAATCCTGAGACACTGTAGCATGACTTCTCATACTAATCCAGAGAGTATCACATGAGTCACTCTCATAGAGACTCATATGAATTCCTCTCCCACCCTACAGTCAAAGAGCTCAACTTCCACTTGCTAATCCCATCCTTTAGTCAACAGGAAAAGGTGGATTCTACCTGCACGCAAACTACACACACTACACATGACTTCTCCTCACCGAGTTTAGCCTAGAAGAGCCTGCAGGGAGAGAAAACAGCAGCAGGACTAAAAATAAATATGTGCTTTCCCAGGTAACCCGCCCTCAGGTTTATTCCATCTGAGTCGGAGACTTAGTGCAGATTTGAGACAGGAATCAGAACTTTGATCAGATTGGGCTCTATTCCCTCGTTAGCCATTAGCGCTGCAAGCGCTGACCTTGCCAGAACAATCCTTTTGGGCTGCAGGAAAACTACTCTAAGTCTGTAGGAGAGGCAGAACAAACCGAGCGCCGTTAAAAGAGCTATTAGACATCATATCGGGTCTCAGATTATCAGATTAACTTTAATGAAACTGTTCAGTCTTCACTGAACACAAACTGTGTGTCACTGGCAGGTGTCTATGAGTCTGTGAGCGAGGGTAGCGCATATAAGACGGAGATTAAGACATGTTGCAGTATGGGACAACGCGTTAAAAATGAGAAGGAATTCTCATAAACCAAAATGTTTTATAGGTTATTTTTATACACAAAAAGCTTCTCTAATTCTAATTGCTATGCTAATTTGACATTTTATTGGAAAGTACACCTCTTTGGTTTCAATTCAGTGAGGAATAAAACACAAATCGTTGTGCTGTTTTAGGAAAATCATCGATGACATAGTAAACATGATGCGATGAGGCCTGAAATCACATTGAGTTACCATCCTACATTGATTATTTTTCTACAACAGCACACCAAAGTGTTTTATTCTTCTTTTATCACAGCAAATTGCTACCGATTACAATTTGTAATTTATAAATGAATATGTTGTGCTTTTTGTGTGTTTATTGTTATACTTAATGTTGTGGAACGTCCATGAAATATATGTGAAATAAGTTAGTTATCACTTACATTATAGCAGCTATAAACAGTCATTCCCTCACTAACCTTTCTTTTTTTTAAGTTAATAATACAAAAAAAAGTAGTTTGTCGTGTTACAGAGAAACCTGAAAGCGAAAAGTCCTCCAAAAACTTAATGATTGTGACCAGAGTACCCAGAGGAAACTCCCGAAGCACAGGGAGAACCCTGTAGATGAGAGACAAATGTGTTAAACAGTAAGCACTCAACCCCACCCCACCCCCACCCCCAATTAAATATAAAAGGTGCTATGTATGAAAAGGGCACCTACTGGGCATTTACTGTCCGTGCACTATTGCTGAGTAAAATATAAGTGGAAGAGACCTTCAAACTCCAGCTTGAACTGATGGCTGGCTAAGTGGAAGAGTAAACAGAGGTGGTGAGAAGAGTGTGACCTGGGCCTTGGCTTTGTCTGAACAGGAGTGGAGAAGAGAAAGTAAACAAGTGGGAAAGGAAAGGGTTTTTCTTTAGTTATAATCCTTTCCGCTATTGTACTCCCTGCATGCCCTGTTTGGCAATTTCTGTAATCTTGTTTTACCTGCAGGTCTAGTCCATGGCACGCACAGAAATAGTAAAGTTAGATGAAACAAAAGCCTCTGAGAGAGTGAAGCTAACACTTTGTGAGGGGGGAGGGAGAGAGAGAGAGATGCGCCAAAGGAAAAGTCCCATAAAAATGATGTTTTCTCCTTCTCTAATTCATATGTTGAAATTGGCACCAAGGGTACTACACAGCGTCATTTCTTATACCTTCATTTCAGACCTACTGCATGGTGCAGAACTTCACATATCACTACAGCTCCCCAGGTTTGTGTAAAATGAATATAGAATGATGAGACAAAACTACTGCATGCCACAGGATTTTACCACTAAGCCTCATCTTTATCAACAGTTGAGCCAGTTCTATGATGTCAAGTTATGATATTGATCAAATTAGACTGAATACACAGAAAGACATTTGGTTGCTGGGATGCACCCAGTCATCACTATAACTACACAATAAATGATAAACAAGCGTATATATAATTTATACTGCCTGTTTATATTTTATTGTTGCTACTAGATACTAATAAATACAGAGTGCTTATTTGTAGGGGTTTAACATTTTATAACATCCTTCATCAACATTTATAGCACAACACAGATGAATTTGTGAATCTGATTGTTCAGAAGGTGTATAAAAGTAGTTCTGACTGTAGCTTGACTAATAATCAGTCCATACAGGATCTTGCAGAGTTTTATTGTGATTGTTGTGGCCAAAAATGCTTGATTGTGCTGCGACTGTTTTTTGTGTCTTTTTTGTGGAAAACTAATTGGAAAAAATGCGATTGCCAATTTCCAATCTTTCGTAGTGATGTTTGTTGGTAAATGAGACCTTTTAGCTGTACTCATGTTCGACGCACATGAATTGAAAAAGGCTGAGTCTGCGTTGTGATGATGTTACATGACGCGTCTTGGTCCAAATCTGCGGAAAATCTGCAGTAATTTTGAAAATGGCAAGAACCTCAGAATATTGCGGAATTTGCTTAATTTTGAATTAATTTATGCGATGGCAAAATCGTAAAATCCTAGAGGGACTGAATGGGTTTATTTTAATGTGCTCCTTCTAATACGTTATTATTTCCATAGTAACAGCTCATACAGTATACATGGTCTGATAGCCTAAAATCTAATAATAAACAGATTTTCCTTTTTTTTAAATGTGTTGTTTAACAAAGAAAAACATATAAGTGTGAATTAATTTTGTCAGGAGAAGTAACATGGAATTGTCAGCACTTTGTAACAGTCGTGGTGCTCGAGAAAGTCATGACAGAGCAGTATATACTTTGCATTCTCTCAGTAACATGACAAACTGTATTCTTTTTCTTAATTACCATCAATAGAGAGAGAAGGAGATGCTGGTGTGGGAACAACTATTTATCGTTGTTATAATGTAAGTGATAACAGGAACTAACTTGTCTCATTTCTCCCTAGACATTATAACAGTTAAGTACGTGCTGAAAGATTTCTGTATAACACATACTGTAAATAATCAGTGACTTGTCGTGTGCTGATGACTCCTGCACCAGGCTCTGACCTCCATCTCATTATTATGTATTTTTCATTTAATAATTTTTTGGTGCGAAGTCCAACAAAAAAGCAACGACTTTCCCCCTCTCCACATCGCACATGCTGCCATGCTGACCTGTCCATTAAAAAAAAAAAAAAAGTAACTGCATTTGTTTGCTATAGCCAGTATTATATGGAATGGACAATATTGCCTATCAAAATTGTTGTTGAGAAAAAAAAAGCTTATAAAAACAGCTTTCTTCCTGACAGCCTTCGGGAAGAAAACTAGAGTCATGATATAGTGAAACGCTGCCCTGATAATATCACTGCTATCTAAATTAGACCATTAACATAGAGGAAAACAAATAAGTGGAAATAAATGATACCAAAAAATATACTAAACAGATAGTTATGCATGTAATCATCTTGCCTTTGAGCAGATTTCTGACAATCATCTACATATGTTTACATTGCAGTGACAGAGAAGGCAGTTCGGTCCCTGCTCTCGAGTCAGCTACGGGTTTGCGATCAGCCTCGGACGACCTCACAGGAACAACTGCATTTTCAAGTCTCTGATCCTCTACGGATGAGATTAGACAGTTCATTAAACAACTAACACACTATAGAGTCTCAGCACATTAAGCCAGAATGACACAGAAGCTTCTTAGCTTTATAGCAGTAGCATTCATACAGCATGCAAAGAAGGACATTGGAGGTTTTTTTTATTGTTGTTTTATTCTTTTTTTTTTATTATTATTAGAATTTGAGTTTGATTAGCATTCGGAAAAGCTACAGCATACCATAAAATTCTTCCCCTTTTTAATTTTGTGATCTGATTCAGGCTGGTTCTGCCGTTCTGAACAGGTCAAAGACCTCTCATGTATCCAGTTGTGATGCTTGACAAGTGAGTGAGTGTGTGTGTGTGTGTGTGTGTGTGTGTGTGTGTGTGTTTGTGCAAGAGAGAGAGAGAGAGAGAGAGAGGGGGGGGGGGGACTGTGTGTACATATGTGTATTTGAACAGGGAGCTTGGAACTGCAAATGTATGTGTGCAGATTTGTATGTATTTGTACAGGGAAATGGGAAATAGGGGGAAAGTTGTGTGTACATTATACAAATCTGTGTGTGAGTGTAGAGAAACTATAATATGAGCATTTTCCCACGGCACATTTAGAAAATCAACAAAACTTTCAGTTCGGGTTCATTTTCCCCCAAAATTGGGAGACACTGTGAATCATCACAATTAGTAAAGTAGAAGAGTGATCATTTATAATCCCACTATCCGGTGTCACTCTGAAGAGGATGGGTTCCCTTCAGAGTCTGGTTCCTCTCAAGGGTTCTTATTTTGAAACTAAATCTATAACTGGATTTCTGTAAAGCTTAGTTGTGACAGTGCATATGTATATGTTAAAAGTGATATGCAAATAAAACTATATTAATAAAGTTATATTATCATTAGACTGGGCAATTCTGCCACTGAACGATTTTTGTTCATTTGATTGCTCGTTTGAATAATGAGCTAATAAGATGCACCAAAAATATGTTTTTATTATTATTATTTTGATTTAGCAATCACTACAACAGCAATTTTGTTGAGAATTCGTATGACCAGAAAACACATTTTGCTGGCACAAACACCAAGCACCAATGAACTACACTAAGTTTATGTGATAGTGATTTTTTTTCCCTGCTTGCATTTTACCACTTTTAAAAATTGTGATAAATTGCTATTTAATTGTCCAGAACTGAAAGCCTAAAGAACACCAGAAAAATTAGCATTTCCAGCATTTCAGGTTTAAGGGGTGTAATAATCTTACTAATACTCTAATCTAATAATATTAGCTATGCAGTCGGGAACTGCTTGCTCAGCTGGTTGATTAAACTCATTTTAGGTTGATTTTGAACTGATTCTGCATTAATGAGCAGTAGATCAAAATGGTCGCCATTTTTTTTTCTTTCGCCCAAAAAGGAACGGGAAGTCATTTTTGACCATTTTCGGCTGAAATATTTTGGTGGCATCCCTGATAAATATAGTTAACTGATGTTAAATATATACTCGTCTAATGTTAGCTACATCAAACATACATTGATAGCTTTTATTTCATATTAATGAACTCAAAAAATTCTCCATTTACCTTAACAGAAAACAAGGATGCCCTGATTGCATGTGAGATTGTCAACATTTTGGTACTCTATGCAGTAAATAAAGCTTTGTGTGTGTAAGATGCCGTATACTTGTGTGGATTCATACTGAAATGCAGTGAAGTGCTGTGTAAACAACGCGATGGCTGGTAAACTGGTGATTCAGTCAGCCTCCAGCAGACTCGCATTAGCAAGGTGTATTAGCACGCCTCACTGAACGCATTTGACTTCCTGCAACCTTCTCGCTTCTCTCTCTTTCTCACACACACGCATATGACATCCCTCTCCATTTCCTCCTCCGTCTTCTCATGTCCTGCTCTCTTATTCGCTTTCTTTCATCCTGGCAAAGGCTGTAAGAAGCCTGGAGACTTGGCAGTGAGGCATGCAGGTGCTGTTCCAAATAATTCTCCTAGGCTTGCTTCTCTCTCTCTCTCTCTCTCTCTCTCTCTCCCTCTTTCTCCAGCTCTAGTCTGGCAGCAGCATCAATCACACACTGTCGCACAGGGACTGGCGGGACAGAAACAGCACCAGTGACATTCGAACCAAGCTGTCAGCTGGCCTCAGCTCAATGCCTGGTTTAAGCCGTGTGACGCGCCTGCTTACTGGACAAACACACACACACACACACACAGTGCAAGATGATCAGCTTGTTCAGTGAAGCCTCTGTCTCAGTGAACTTAAGTGTGTGTGTGTCCAAGTGTGTGTTTAGACCTGTCCAGGAAACATGAAGCACTTAAGCCTGCTGTGTGCAATCAGAAAGAGAGACAAACACACACACACACACACACACACACACACACACACACACACACACACACTTTCACACCAACCTCTACCTGACCCAATTCTGTAAAAGGTATCAATCATTAGCTTTTCTCTAAGCAAACGCACATACTCTGCTCACTTTAATAGGAACACCTGCACATTTATACAGTTATCTAATCAGCCAATCATGTGCCAGCAGTGCAATGCATAAAATCATGCAGGTACAGTAAAAGTAAAGAGCTTCAGTTAATGTTCACATCAAACATCAGAATGAGGAAAAAGTATGATCTCTGTGACTTTAACTGTGGCATGGTTGGTGCCAGATGGGCTGGTTTGATTATTTCAGAAACTGCTGATCTCATGGGATTTTCACACACAACAGTCTCTAGAGTTTACACCTTTCACTAATTAGATTGGGCAAGTGGTGTTCCAAGAGTGCTTATATTTAGTATAAGCACACTGGGACGTTTCACTGTTTGTATCACTTTGCCTGTCTGTGCTCGCCAGGTAAAATTCCATTTTTAGGTACAGTTCCACTGTAACTGTTACTGTACAGTAGAATAAGTAACATCATTAGCAGACATGGCAAACAATACATTTTACGATACACAAATACGGCTTCTGACTTGAAATTTGAAAGCTTGTCAGATGAAGATGAAAAGGAAGAAGAGAAGTCAATTTCACCGTATCCACCTTTAACAGGAATGTACAAATCAATGTGAGCTAGCTAGACAGGTAGCCGACGGGCTTTCGGTGAGTGTGATTTCTTCTGAATCTATTTCCATTCGTGGAGCAAAAATAAACATATTACTTGGCCATATTGTGTCCAGGGGGCCTTAATAGCATTCAAAACAGTGTTACTATGAATGCAAACTGTAATACATTGAAAAAGTGAAAGAGACAAAGTATTAGCATCACATATACAGTATTTATATATATAAAATTATCTTATATGGCCATGGGCATTGTTTTGACTCAGGACAGCCGTCATTTGCTGCTACCGTCAAGAAATTGTTTGATGCCGTACACAATAGCACTTCGCCTTTGCTGAGAGTAGGCTAATTGCTGAGAGGCAGTAATTTGGCCAATAGTTGCTGCAAGTCTTTTATAATTGACCAATTGGTGTGTGAGAAGGTGGGAATTACAGAGAGGGGTTAAAGCAACTCACATATGTGCAGAACATGATGCAGATTAGACCATAAGCATAAGCCAAATCCCAGACATTTTCTCAAATTTAGAAATCCTGGCCGGATGCTTTTTTTAAGGTCTGAAAAAGATGACGTATGGTCACCCTAGAACAGTGGTTCTCAACCAGGGCCCCGCCCTGCTTTTCCGCTGCACTCACACATCTCTCTGCGTCTGCTCTGTTCAGTGTGAGGCTGAGAGCCTCATTTTAAATGTAAAATAGTTCACGTTATTACAGCGTAGTTCTCTTGTTCAAAGTAGTTATAGTGTTCAGAAACATTTTTGATCATCCATGTTCCATACCTGTCCGTTATATAGTTTTATAAAAGTCATAAAAGTTCAAGTTCAAGTATTGTCATTTCAACCATATACAGTTGGTACAGTACACAGTGAAACGAAACAACGTTCCTCTAGGACCATGGTGCTACATAAAACACACTAACCACATGAGACAACACAGAACTAAATAAGATCTACAAACAATAACTTTAAAAAGTTATTTTATAAGTAATTTAAACAATACAAAAAAAAGCCAAAACAAATCATTATATCTATCTATCTATCTATCTATCTATCAAAAACAGATATAGATTAAGTATATATATATATATATATATATATATTTTGGGTTTGGGGGGCACAGGATAGGGCTGGCTTGGGGGGCATTCTTTAGTTACAAAAGGTTGAGAACCACTGCCCTAGAATATCGGCACAGCTGTGATTATCTACGGCCAAATCACAGCCGTGCCAATATTCACCTTGTGATATCACTCTTACCCCTGCGATAGGCTGTTGCTTAATTAAATAGTATTCCTAATAGATTTTACACACACACACACACACACACACACACACACACACACACAGGAGCTTTATCCAAGGCTTTGTCTACATTAATCTGGATACATTTGAAAACGCATCTTTGTTTCTACATTTGAGCCTTCTGTCCACTCTGTCCAGCGAAAATTGAGCATTTAAAAAACATTCTCACCAGTGGATCAATTTGAAAACGTTGTTAATTTCACTTTGTACAACCTTCAGATTGCATTTTTAAATAAATGCCTGACTGAAATGATGCAGGCCAAAACAAGCAATTTTTGGAAAATCTTTAAAAACACCAGAGTAGACGGAGAACATTTTTAAATGAAAATGCAGTTTTCATGTCTATCCGGATTGATGTGGACATAGCCCAAGGAGGCTTTTCTTAAGTAGAACACTTGTTTGCTGCTTCTCTTAATGTAGTTCTATATGAAAACTTTGGGGAAATAAATTAATTTTAAGTAAAAACTTCTTACTTAAAAAAAAAAAAAAAAAAAAAAAAAGATTCAGCGGTACATTTATTTGTAGCTCAAATGTCATATTTACACATTTCAACCATTAGCCTTGGTCAAAATCTCTTTAAGACAATACTACAATGTATTCAGTCCACATTTTAGTGCCCAAACTTTTCACTGTTGAGAAGAATCTATTTTTTACAAGTGATTCCAAACCATGCTCTCGAAATGATCAGTTGTAATGCATGTAAAATATTTTGTTTGTTCATTAATATTTGTAATTATAAAAAGCTTCAAAATGTAAGGATAAAGTATGCTGGAAAGGGCATGCATTTGTTATAGAGGTGTAATATGATGCCACTATCTGTATTTGTTTAGTGGTCCAAATATTCAAATATTAGTATCTGTATCTGTATTCAGATGCAAATTCACTGGAATACAGTGGAAATTTCCAGAGGTAGAAATGGCATGATCTGTGAATTCTGGCTCTGAAGTTCTACATTACTCGGTTCATAAGTAGTTCTTTTTTTAAACTCCAGTTATTACTTCTAATGAATTTAGTTGGCACTATTTCCCAAAATATAAACAAACTAGTAGCCTAATTTCAACCACGGCAAATTCATGTTAACAAACATGGTCTTTGTGTGCCCTGTGAGCTTTTCATGCTCGCGCCTGCATCACATGAAAGTAAAAACCTCCAGCTCGTCCCATGAGATCCCAGTCCCGATCAGATCTAGTCCCAAATAGATACCCTTTCTGGCAAGCTTTCTAGTGTGCCTCCTATTCGTATCTGTATTTATTTTTGTAATCTGTTCAAATATTTGTATTAGGTTACAGCCCTAGTTTATTCAGAGGCTTTTTCCTTCAACCAGGGACACAAAGGGTTATTTAGTCTAAAAGAAAGGGTCTCATGAAAAGGGTTGTATTCTGAAACTTCAAATTGTATTCAAATCATGATGTTCATTCTGTCAACTTTGCAATGCATCCTTCAAATTCAGATTTCAAGCCCAATCAGTGCAGACCAGAGTAATAATTTCCATAAAATTCAGCCATCCAAATTGCCATCAGAATCGAAAGATGTTTGGCATCACTAGACACAGGCGCTGGATTCTCCAGCTGATAAGGCAAGCATGTTTTTGGACAGGCAACATTTTTCACACAGCTAACATTTCTGCATGCAGAATTAGCTGAGTCCTGTCCCCATAGGCCCCAGCACCACGTCTTGAAACACCCAGCTCCCTTGGCGTGATGCCAGTTAGGGCACACATTCAGGAAATGGAGGGTTAAGTGTGTACGCCCTTGCTTCATTCTCACAGGAAGAAGGTTTTTTTTTTTTATTTTACACATCCCTGCAAGATAATGGAGTGATTTATTAGAAATGAGGCACCTCGTGCCAAGCCTAATTAATTCTGCTGCACCGTGTTATTGCTGAGAATGAGAAAGAGGGAGGGAGCAGGAAAAAAAAAAAACAAAGACAGAAAAAAGGGACAGGGACAAAGAGGCTCACGTTACATCCCTCCCTCCACTGGAGACACATCTGTTTCTGGTATATCAAGGCATATGAAGGAGAGAAAAGGGGTTGGATAGAAAGCAGATGCCTACTCAACAGGAAATCTCACTCAGGTTAATCCGGCACTGCAGGACTGCACATTTAAACAGACAAGATGGTGATGTATAATTTACACTGTCTTCAACCACTACTGTCTTTCCGTAATTCTTTTTCTTGGAATATGTATGCGTGAATGTTGCCAATCATAATACTGTATAACATAAGAAAATCTAATAGGATACATTTAAATCATACCAGCAGATCCCAACTACACTGAGTTATCAGTAATGTTAGTACATGGTGATGTAGAATGTAGGGCATCCGACTTGACCTCTTCCCAAAGCTCAGTTACATCCTCATCTGTAGAAATGAGGGAAGCCCTTTTTTTTTTTTTTTTTAGTTTCTTCCTTTTCAGTGGTGATCCGTTTTCCGCTGCCAGTGGGAAAGCACTGCCCCCAATTTCCTCGCAAATCATTCGTCTCCAGCACCAAGATGATTGCTTTTAGATGATGAGGCCTTTTACCTGCCTGTCTCTGACCACAGAGAACTGGCAGATGATGCTACCTTCCCTACCCAGGTCAAGTGAAACAAATTGCTTTTAAGTTTCTCATCATCTGATTTCCCCCAATCTCGACCTGCACCCTCCTGAGATCTGGCCGGCAGAGCCGTAAAAGGCTTTTGAACTTGAAAAGGGAAGATCAAAAATGTAAGTGAGAATGGTTTAACTTCGGATGATTGAAGTAGATCAGATGCAGTGAACACTGAAGGCCGATTTAACCTTTATATTTACATGTATTAATTTGGCTGATGTTTTTATACAGTGCTAATTACAAATAGGGCAGAATATAAACTCCAGTCACTAAAGTTGCTCCTCAGGGGCCAAAGATGATTTTCTTTCAGTTCTGTGATTTGAACACCCAATATTCTGAGCACCAGCTCAGAATCCTAACCACAAATAGTGTATACAAATTTTATTATCTTATTATCTGTATTGACATGCTTTCCATGGCAGATGTACTTACAAAAGTACATTCTACAATGGAAAGTGTGCATTTTCATATGATGTTCGGATTCACAATATGGGGCTCAACAACCTACAGGAAATACTCATTCATTCATCATCATTCATCTAACCACTTTATCCTGGTCAGGGTTGTAGTAGAACCAGATCGTGTCACGGAAACACTAGGCGTGAGAAAGGAATGCACCCTGAATGGGATGACAGTTCATCGCAGGGCAGCTACAGGAAATACATTGACACAAATCAAATGAACACAATCCATGTAGTAGAGGTGTAACACAATACTGCTATCTGTATCGGTTAAGTGCTCCAAATATGTGTATTCAGATTTAAACCCAAAGTGGGTGTGGCCTAAACTGGAAGGAGGATTTTTATTTATTTTTATTAATTAAATATGAACCCTACCACTTTGCCCCTGGAAACAAAGGAAAAATGAAAAAAAAAAGTCATAAGTTCATATTCTGACTGACCAAGTTCATAACTAGAGATGTGTATGAAACATTTTTTATTTTTTTTAAATATTATTATCCTGCTTACACAGTTATTTTTTTATACTTATATATTTATATAATATTATTTTTTTGTACCTGTTTGCAATACTTTGTAACAAATTTGATTAGTTATAGTTCTCAAACTATAAACAAATTAGCAGCCTAATTTTATCCACCACAGCCCTGACCAGGGAGATACTAATGAATGAATGAACGCTTTAAATGCATGTTAATTGACATTTACATTTATGGCACTTGGCAGATGCCCTTATCCAGAATGACTTACAGAAGTGCTTTGAAGTCTCTATCAATAAATGCTTCCTGATACTGGTTCACTAGGTCACAGAGTAAGAATACCATCAGTCTAAAAACTCTTTTTGTAAGTGCTAATTTAAGTACTTCAGGAAGAGGTAAAACTTTAGACGTCATTTGAAGACTGCCAGTGACTCTAGAGGAAGTTCATTCCACCACCTAGGTGCCAAAACAGAGAAGAGTCTTGATGCATGCCTTCCTTGTACCCAGAGAGATGGTGGGACCAGTTGAGCAGTGCTAGAGGATCAGAGGGAGCGTGGTGCAGTGCAGGGTGTGAAAAGTGCTTTGAGGTAAGTGAGTGCTGGTCTGTTTTTGGCTTTGTAGGCAAGCAACAGTGTTTTAAATCTGATGCGGGCAGCTACAGTGGAGGGATCGTAGCAATGGGGTGGTGTGGGATAACTTAGGAAGGTTGAAAACAAGTTGCGCAGTTATATTCTGGATCAGTTGCACCCCAAGTTTGCATACGTAAGCTTATTGTACCTTTATCTTGCAAAAGCATTTAAGGACACAGTTGCAGAAGTTATGCTTATTTTGTTGACTTCTAAAGTCACTTTGAAAGTTTTTACTTTGAGCACCACTTTGCTAGTTACTCTGGGAACAGATGAAGACAGCTTTATATCGAACCAAACGGTTTGCTAACCAATGGATCCAATAAAGCTCTGCAGTAAACCTGCAGGCCTTTCAAACCCTAAGGTTCTCGTTTTGTGTCTCTCATGAGGCTGGACAATAACTAGCGAAAAATGGGAAGCTTCTCTATGGCACATAAGCCACACAAGCACTGCAGCTGTTTTTCCAGTTTGGGCTTGTCTGTCTCTTCTTTCTTCTCTCTCTCTTCATCTCTTTCACATTTTTCATCTGGATTTGTGCCTGGCAATGGTGCAACTCTCTGGGCAACCACAGGGAGAACACACCAGCCGTTCAATAAATTTCCTCTGGCAGGACAGGCACTGAGCCAACAAGGTTGTTGTCTTGGCAAAATATGGGCTGTAGGGCAAGAGGGAGGAGCATTGTCTGAGTTGAAGGGGTACTATAGATGATGCACATCAAAGTTAAATGGCTATAAGTCTTAACTTGAGATGCACAACTCACAAGAAGCTGTACATCTTCCCTTGATATATATTTTCTGAGTTCAAA